>NW_018408803.1:457918-576187 GCF_002113885.1 Mizuhopecten yessoensis | reverse complement strand
GGGGGGAGATGATAATAGCCACCGCATGATAATTTAAACATATTTTATTGACGTATAATATGGCAATAGGATTAGTCGGCAAGTTTTTCCAAATTATAGATGACTTCTCCGAATAACATACATAACATATTTACAATGATGGCATGAAAGATAATATACATAAGAAACAAACAAATTGATGAAACATATCACAGTGAAATCGAGGATTCGGGGGTGGGGTGGGGGTGGGGGCGGTATACATAGAGAAACAGAAAATTAATCAAATCTTCTCGACCTACCTAGAAAATGTTGTACTGATTTAGCAATTTTATTATTATCATCTGAAGAATTAATAGCGTCGCCATTACAGAGTAAGCACCAGCATACCATGCTAGATATGTTTATAATATTCTACGTAAGTTCTCATATAGGGGACGAAAAAGGAAAAAAAATGATAAGAATCTTCGCAGGGATGCCCACATCGACACTCTGCTGAATCTGTTAGGTTGGCTAATGAAAAATCAAAGTTGAGTGGGCTTATAACTCGGTTTCTTAGACGACGGTGAGAATATTCAATTTCCTAGATTCATATTTAACCAATTTCTTACTCGAATTACTGTTCACCAACAAGGACTTTTTAATATTTGACTTGAACGAATTTAATGAGGGTGAATTTCTGATATCGTTATTCAGGTTGTTCCAAAGATTCGTTGCAGAGGGAAAGAAAGATTGTTTTGAGGAGTGTAAACGAAACTGTTGTTCTCTCAGCAGGTGAGCTCCTCGTAAATTATGTGAGACCATATTTCCAATATAATCTGGCAACAAGTCAATAAGAAAATTTGGTGCCTTATTGTTAACAATAGAATAAAATAGAGAAAGTTTCCGAGCATCTCTTCTTTTTGCGAGGGCTAACCACCCAGTTTCCCGATATAACATTTCTTTTTGTCGCGTAAATAGGCAATCCAGTGACAATTCTAGCAGCTTCTAGTTGAATTTTCTCAAGTGTAAGGGAGTTAGTTTCACCGCAGTTGCCACAAACCTCACGTGCATATTCAAGAAGTGGTCTAATACAGATTAAAAATAACTTCTCTAAGTTGTTCCTTTTTAAGAAAAGTTTGAGCTTACGAAGGGTTGCAATATATTTTGTTATTTTACTAACTATGTAATCAACATGTGAGTTCCATTTACAGTCGTTAGAAATAATAACACCTAAGTGTTTATGTTGGTTAGTAACCTTGATGGGAGTACCATCAAAGTTAAACGATGGGACAAATGGAAGCTGCAGATTTGAGATGATAAGGGCCTCAGTTTTGATGGGGTCGAATGACATCATCCACTCTTTGGACCAAACTTCAAGTTTCCTCAGATCAGATCTTGCTTCTAATTCTATTAGGTTCAGGTCACAAGAGGAGTAGTTTGATCTTGTATAAAGTGATAATATGACATAGAAACACACCATGATGAAGTCTAGTTAACGCTTGTTGAAAAGCTTTAAAATACATGTGTAAAGTTAATTTATTTCAAACAGTATGAAACAAGTTACATATTTTTTTGTTTTACCACTCCTGTTGGTCCGGATGGTAGCGCGCAGAAGGTCTTCATGTGGGAGGGAACCGGATCCCGGAGTACCCAGAAACAACCCTATAACCTCTAACTTTTCACTTCGGATCAGGGAATTGAACCTTGACCGTCTTGATGAAAGGTGGTGCGCTATCCACTGCGCCACCTATTCCGTCTTTGCGTATTGCAGAGTTATCTACTCTTGTGAGCAGGTATTGATTGTTACGTCATTAGTTTGTATGAGAAAATTACGTCGTTTTCTCAAAAAAATATGACGTTACTCTCACAAACAAATGACGTAACAATCAATGCCTGCTCACAAGAGCAGATAACTCTGCAATACGAAAAGACGGAATATTACACACAAGAAGTGTTGTCACGAAGCCTCATATGACGCCAACAATGTGATGACCCGCCGTCTCAATTGTCTCGGCCCTAAATCACACAATCTTACTGCTGTTGGGTCATTACTAGTAGTAGTCGAACCTTTGTTCTTCTGTGGCAGTTTTCATTAATTAGAAACCTCTCGTCGGTGCTACATCAAGCATGGTGCTCTCTCTCTACAGCTCGGCGTACAGAGGTCTCTGTTGACTAGCTACGTCTCTCCGACTGAGATACTATTGAACGCGGTGCCTTCTATACCAATTGTGCGACGAATCCTTTACGACCGACCCCTACTGAAAAAGAGTATTTTCCATTAACTAATCATAGTTAGGTTCTTCCTGTTCAGGGTTTCCTCACAGCCTTCCTCCAATAGTACGAGGATATCTACATGTATGTATCAGACCTATAACTTGCCATATTACAATAAAATTAATTATAATAATAAAAAATCGAGGTTTTATCACAACCTTGTTTCTAGTTCGTCTCAAAGCGGTTCCCAAATTATTATCCGTGGTTATAGAGCAACCAGCCAATATCTTTCACAACTCCCTGGGGAGCATATAGCCGGGGCTGCCATTTCGGCGCTCACAGCTAGCATTCAACAATTCTAGCACTGCCCAACCACGTACTCATTTACAGCTGAGTAGACTTGAACAAACGGAGTAAAGTATCTTGCTCAAAGATACAACACAGTGCCGTGCCGTGCCGTGACTCGAACCCCAACCCTTCGGTCACGAGCCCGGCGTCCTACCACTATCCGGAAACTGAATTCTTATCTTCATCTCCCAAGTTTGAGACCGATCCAAAATGGACGACTTCAAGGTTTTCCTGTGGATTTTCCCGCTTGTTTCACAAAATAAATACAAAATGTACCATCCTTCTCTATAGACTACAATGATATCTACAAGATTCGCAATAAAGTAGAAATCACACAATCTTACTGCCTTCCTCCAATAGTACGTGGGTATCTACATTTATGTATCTGACCTACAACCTGCCATATTACAATGTTAGGCCTAACTGTTGTTTCCAAAATATCCGGAAACTGAATTCTTATCTTCATTTCCCAAGTATGAGACTGATCCAAAATGGACGACTTGAAGGTATACAAAATAGATACAAAATGTACCATCCTTCTCTAGACTACAATGATATCTACAAGGTTCACAATGAAGTGTTGTTCCTCCAGCTGTCCTTACCCTGTCTAAGTGATTCTTTGTCCCCAGAGAAAATTTGTCTCTACAAGGTCATCTAAAGGTGATTAACATCTCAATTTTACTTATGTAAATCTATAGAACAAAAGCATACGCCTTATTACAGTACATCTCCAGCACACACACACACACATAGGCATACACACATAGGGAGATATTAGCCAGGTGGCATAGGACTAGTAGTAAGCGCCTGATAAGGCAGCTCGTGCGAATTCCTCAATATTGTATTACTTAATATATATATATATATATGCTAATTCTATTGACTGTATAAACCTGTATATCTATGTACTGTAAAGCGCTTTAGAGTGGCTTATGTTAGCTAGATAGGGCGCTATATCAAATGTTGTATATTTATTTATTGTATATTTATTACATGTCTTAGATTGTCGTCCCATTATTTAAATATTAAAGTGGGTAGACGGAACAATGTTGTGCTTCTGGTGATATAGAAGATGAATTTCACTTCATCCTAAAATGTCCATTATATCAAGACATGAGATGTTAATATATCAAGCGATTCTATCACAGAATTCCTTATGTTTTTAAGTTAACGAAATTATTGAGTACTTATAATGTAAAAGAATAATGTGATCTAGTAAAGTATTTATATTGTGCTACGAGAAAACGTAGAGAAATCAATGTCTGATATGGAAAACTACCTGTGTACTTTGTAAGCTCACTATCCACTTATTAATTTAAATACGTAATTGTTATTGTTTGACATTTAACCTATGAGTCGGATGGCTCTCGGAAATAAAAGAAACTGAACTGAAAACTGAACCTCTGCACGGCTTGCATCAGTGATACCCTGTCAGCCATCACTGGTGCGGATTAACGGTTACAGATCAAAGAGAAACGATAATCGGATGAGCTCCAACCTCCACCATTTAGCTCACATGTCTGTCCTTGCAGGGAGGATTTTCTGGTCCTTGCTCCCTGTTCGCCGATTGCTACAGACCCCACCTCCTCAGTCGCCCATGGTCACTTGTCTACGCATGTCGCACTTTGGGACTGATCAGGGGGTAAAATGACTGACAAACGGTCATTTTGAATTTTGAGAGTTGAAGTTTGTTTGCGCTATTTCTGTTATTTCACATTAAGGTTCCCGATAGGCTCTACTCATTCACATTGATTTTTTGGGAATAATCGAAAAAAAACAGGAAAGCCACCAGACAGCCATCTTGAATGTTGACAGCTCTAGTTTGTTATCACAACTTGATAAGCATGTTCCCATTGGTCCCCTTGGTAACACCGATGCCCCTTTTGGTCCTAATGAGAATTCATCCGTCATCGACAGCATTCCTTATTATGTAAGGATTATAAATTTGTAGCATTTTGCATAAACTTATATGCAATTTTTATACAATAAAATTTATCATAGGGGCAAATAACGTATGACATTACGAGGTTTAAGTTTATGTACAAGATTCCTGTTTCGGATTTCTAACATGGGACTCAGTAATGGTATTTGTAAGAAAAATGCAGAGCAAAGAAGGTAAATTATCATCTTTTGTAGATCTAATTAAGATCCTTTCATGATGGGCACAAAGATACTTCTAGGATCGTTTGTGGGTTTTTTTTCTCTCTGTAAAACACAAGACAATATACTAACAGGATTATCATCCGTCTTTATTTATTATATAACATTTTACAAAAAGTAAATATATAAAAATATACAGACAACTAGTAAAGTTGGCGTCATCAAATATATATATAAATGTAAACAGTAAATTTAACCGATGCATAAAAACACAGCGGGTAAAATTACTTACTAAAAGTAATTACGTTGTAAATTTTTTTTACAAAAAAACCAGTGTATATATATGCAATGTAAACCTTCAAAAACTGCGTATTATCAAAACCTACGTTTAAAAAAAAAAAAAAAAAAAAAAATCCTACTTCTTCGAAATTACGGATTAAAACCAAAGTACCGCACAAACAAGGTTCTACTGTACACAAAAACAATAATGTTCAGACTAAAGAGGTTTTACTGTACACAAAAACAATAAAGTTCAGACTAAAGAGGTTCTACTGTACACAAAAACAATAATGTTCAGACTAAAGAGGTTCTACTGTACACAAAAACAATAATGTTCAGACTAAAGAGGTTCTACTGTACACAAAAACAATAATGTTCAGACTAAAGAGGTTCTACTGTACACAAAAACAATAATGTTCAGACTAAAGAGGTTCTACTGTACACAAAAACAATAATGTTCAGACTAAAGAGGTTCTACTGTACACAAAAACAATAATGTTCAGACTAAAGAGGTTCTACTGTACACAAAAACAATAATGTTCAGCTAAAGAGGTTCTACTGTACACAAAAACAATAAAGTTCAGACTAAAGAGGTTTTACTGTACACAAAAACAATAATGTTCAGACTAAAGAGGTTCTACTGTACACAAAAACAATAATGTTCAGACTAAAAAGGTTCTACTGTACACAAAAACAATAACGTTCAGACTAAAGAGGTTTTACTGTACACACAAACAATAAAGTTCAGACTAAAGAGGTTCTATTGTACACACAAACAATAGTGTTCGAACTAAAAAGGTTTTACTGTATACACAGAAACAAAAATGTCCGGACTAAATAGGTTTTACTGTACACAAAAACGACAATGTTCGGACTGATGAGGTTCTAATGTACACAAACTAAAGTGTCCAGACTAAAGAGGTTCTGCATTACACACAAACAAAAAGTGTCCGGACTGACGAAATTTTAGTGAACACGAAATCATAATTGTTTGGACTGAAGAGGTTCTACCGTACACACAAGCAATAATGGTAGGAAAAAATAGGTTCTACTGTACACTCAAACAAAAGTTAGGGCACACGTCGATATGAGGTTCCACTGTTCACACACACGAAAATGTCCGGACTAAAGAGGTTTCTCTAAAGTCGTTACGTTACACTCCTCCTGAAGGTGACTGACCCGACTGGACTGTAGATAGGTCTCCTATCCCCGTACCAATATCGGACAAAGCACTCGTGTTTTACTGGTTGGTCCAGTATATCATTGTGGTAAGTGGAGGGCCATCCACGCTCTGTGGAGCTGGTCTCTCCCGGCACGTCTCCTTTCTTCACTCCTCTAGATACGATGTTAATTTTCTTGTAGGGAATGGCTTCAGATGAAACATGAGCTTCACTGATGAGGTGGGCAACAAAGGATGGTTCAAACGTCCTAACGAGAGAGTGTGCGGACAATGGGTCAGTCCTCTTGAGGAGAAAGTCTACTGACATGGGCTGGGCCTTCGTTAAGGGCGTGTCTTCAGGCAAGGGTTTTAGATTTCTGGGAAGGAAATCTACAGATAAATGGTCAACCGTGCTAATGGGTGTTTCTGCAAGCAAGGGGTCAAGCGTCCTGGCGTTTGTGTCAACAGGCAAATGGTCAACCGCGCTAATGGATGTGTCTAAAGGCAAAGAGTCGACCGTCCTGGAAGCTAAGTCTTCAGGCAAGTTATCAACCTTCCTGACAGGAGGGAATGTTACATTGGTCGGCCAAGTGGGTTCCACGAGGTCCATTATCGGAAAAGTGGTAAGAAACTTGTCCTGGTAGTCCCGGCGTAGGAACACAGTCGTGGTGGTGGCCTTGTCCTGGTAGTCCCGGCGTAGGAACACAGTCGTGGTGGTGGCCTGGCGTTTCCATGACAGAAATGCTGCTCTTTTGGAGGGTTCTTTCTTGGTAGATTTTTTGGCACGGCTGAATGTTGGTCCGTCTAACGAAACGCTCACTCCGGGACCACCAGGCTTCATCATCACCTTTCCGTACTTCCGTTTCCGAGATTCTTCGCGCTGGATCCAATCTTGGACTTCCGGTTCGTTGAAATTCTTAAATCTTGAAATTAAATTTGTATCGTCACATGTGGCTCCATGTATACACGCTCGAGTTTTCTTCGGCAGATTGTCATTCGAAACTGCTGTCGCCTTTCGAATTTCATATTTCGAATTTTGTCCGTGGCCAAAACTTGACAAAAGATTGAATTGTCCATCGAACAGGCCACTCACCCACGCTTCCTCGATGGGAGCAGACTGGATTTTTCTTTCGATTGGAGGTCGTGACTGAAATATGTAAAATAAAATTGCAATACAATACGATTTTTTTTATCGATCTAGAAAGCATTCTTTGTCGCTTCATTAAAAAAAGTACGAAATATATGTAAACACAAGAATGCTCAAATGCTGACTTGGTAGCCTTACGTCATGTACTTTGGAAATGATTTTTTACCTTATGAAAATGATATCACAGTTTTACGGGTTTTCCGTATATTTTATGAAACAAATTTGACATCAAAGTAAATAGTTGAAACAACTTTTTCACGCTATTTACATTGTTCTCTTTTCCGCCACAAAGTCAAAACCCTGTGTAAGTTGTACAATACTTTCAACAGTCATAAAATGATTGGCCCCTGTGCAAACAATATACTATTTGTTTCAAAAACGTTAAAACCTCCTCATTTCTGATTCTCTCCGTAACATGATCCCTGGGTCGTGTCTCTGTGCTGAACCATCCCCTCTGGCGGGTCAGCCTGTTTGTCCGTTTGGTCCAGCTGCTGAAATGACCACTGTGACGTGGCCGTTTTGATGAATAACACGAGACCCTTTGATGCTGAAACAGAAATGTCAAATAAATGGCGTTAAAGTTTATACTGGCCTCCCTCATACGCTGTCGTTTCTGATCGTTTGTGATCACGCATACAGGGTCATGCGAATTTGTTAAAGCTATATTTGGACCTAAACTTTGGTGTTCAGAGTAGTTTTATATGTTTTTTTTGGGTTTAAATCATCTTTCGGTAAAAATGCCACCCCCAATGATGCGTATATGATCTAAACCCCTAAAACGTGTAAAATTACTCTTACCACATTAGTTCCAAATAGAGCTGTGACAAATTATCATGTCCCTGTGATCACAAATACCAGATTATGCTACGCGAGTGTACCCAAAATTTGTTAAAGACAATTATTAACATTTCCGATTTAGTTTCTAAACACCAAATTTTTACTATGATGAAACAAAAAAGTTACCTTAAGTTAGCTTATACTTATGTATTTCTTTGGTATCACCAGCACGTGTTTCTATTCATAGAACTCATTTAATCGAGTTAAATAGTAAAATAGGTTAATTTGAAAGTTTAGCTTGCCGGATACCCAAAATGGACGTCAAACTTAAGTCTTATCTATCTATCTGTGAATACTGCAACGTCCTCTTTCGCGTACTCTGTGCTGATATAACGGAACAGTATCACAATGATATGTATATATTAAAATTGACATTGAAAACGATAAATGACGTAACATATAATCATATTTCGAAGTTGAAATTTTACTTTTGGTTATTTATCACCGGAATAACTTGAGTGAAAGCTGCATCGGCGGTAAAATTCATACAAAAATCGACGATGGCTACTTTTGAAACGAGGATATAATTTAAATATAAGAATACACACCTGTGCAGCCATTTCAGTCTCATTGGTACCGCTGTCAAACGTTTGTTTCTAACGGATATTGCGGACTGAACACCGCCATCTTTGATATCCAAATGTTTGCGTATAAAAACTCCCGTAATTTCGTTGCTTTTCTCCATGGTAACGGCACGTTACGTCACTGTGTTGTTAGGTACTGCCTCCTTGCGGAAAGAAAAAACTTCTTCAAGTAACATCGTAATCTTCTGTACTGTTTCACTTTTCGTCGGATTTTTATTTTGACGGGGGGTGTCGCATGACTGTTTATTGAAAAGCCTTCACTAGACCGTGACTTGGGCACGGAGACCTGATAATTTGTTACAGCTACATTTGGACCTAAACTCAGTTGTTCAGTGTAATTTTGCAAGTTTTAGGGGTTTAGATTAACATTCGGTAAAAATGCCACCCCAATGATGATAAATATCAACCAAATGTTGATCCAGACCCCTAAAACTGGTAAAATGTATCTGTAACAAATTCCCAGGTCCCTGTGGCCTAAGGTCCTCACGGATGCAGCAACATTTGACCCAAGGTCATAGACTCAATTTCCCTAACTTCCATTGTTAAATTGATACATTCATAAATTTAAGGTAAATTAACATGACATTTTCATAAATAATATTAATCTTGAAGACATTTTTTAATGATTTTATCATAATAAGTGCTGTTTAGAACAAGGCGTCTACGTGAACAAGTTATCATCTAATCTCAAAATATTTTTTTTTCGTTTTTACATACTTTTATTTGTTTGTTTTTTCTAGTGTTTTATTCATTATTCATTTTTTTATGATTTCTGTTTCGTTTTTGATGTTAGAACCGTGGCAACAGTGGTGATTTCCCGGGTGCATGTGACCAAGTACTCTTTTATTTTGTTGTTTTATATACAACTAAATATTTGAAGAAGAAAATAGAAACTTTTACCAAGAGTCTCCCACAAATCAACAGATTTTGCACATTTTCAGCTCCTCCTGTGTAACAACCGGTCAAGTCAGTACCGATCACACACCGAAAAGGGGAGATAACGCCCAGGCCCTTCAAAGTCACAACAAACACAAATATTTGCTAGGAGATAGTTAGTATAGGAGTTAACTCCCTTAGTCCGAAACATGCATGAAATATTTGTATTTTTTCGTATTTCATCAGCGCTAATGAGTGTTGAAGATTTGTTGTGAGCCGATTATTTTCCCTCAGAATATAGAATGGTGGAAGAAACATGGCTATCAATTATAAAGAACAATATGAAATATTGGTGAAGTAAATGGTTAAAAATAGTGTTGTTTTTGTCTGAAAAGTGACATTTGAACACATAATTTTTGTGTTCACAGCATTGCATGTTCGTTTACTTCTTCAGTTTCATGTCCTATCTATTATAGAAAAACTGTAATATCCAGAATAATGACATGTATTTCAATTGGATATAATCACACTGTTGCACAAAGTTAACAAGGCCGACTGAAGGTATATAAAGGCAATGCTGTATGATTTGGTTCTCTCTCTGGTCGTCTGGCTTGGCTCTTACACTCGGCCTTGTTAGCTTCGTGATTAATTGTGTCCATTTTCTAATGTAAATTACATGCCATTCTTTTGTAAATTTGAAGCATTTCTTTTAGTTTTATTGATAAAAGTGACTTTATGGATATTTTGGTTTGGTTTCATTTTGTTTAACGTCCTATTAACAGCTATAGTCATTTAAGGACGTGTCTCCATGTGTGTTGTGTAAGCGTGCTTGCGTGTGTGTATAAGTGCCGGAGGCAGGGAATACCGGTGTACTTGCCTCCTTGTGATAGCGCGGATCTGACTTTATAGAGCTATCTCACTGAAATACCATGCCGAAGGCACCCAGCACAGCATTCCGCCCGGTCACATCATACTGACAACGGATGAACCAGTTGTTGTCATTTCCCCAAATGCTGACCGTTAAGCAGGGAATAACTACTACCATTTTAATGACGTTGGTTTGTCCCTGCCCGGGAACAGTACTCATTGCCTTCATCACCTTGGCGAACGTTCAACATTAAAATGTTGCCAAGCGAGGCGTTAGGAAATAAAAGGTAGTTGGAGGTAGAGAGAAATATATACTTCAGGGGTAATACTTCCAACCATTTTAGGCATTTCATACATTGACATGATCCTGAACGAAATACCTTCAAGAGGTGCCATCGGAAAGATTGTGCACTTCAGTAGATTGCAACATAATTCAAATGTTGTTTCCATCCTAGCCCGAGTTTCCCGGCCCTGACACTAGCCTTTGTCCCGGCCCTGACACTAGCCTTTGTCCCGGCCCTGTCACTAGCCTTTGTCCCGGCCCTGACACTAGCCTTTGTCCCGGCCCTGACACTAGCCTTTGACATTTTGACAGATCTGGTGTCTGGTATCAGGGCGAGAGGAAACTCGGACTATTTCCATCCCATTCAAATCAAGAAAAATAATGAAACGTGTTTCAATGTTTTGGACTATGTGTGACCACTTACAGCTCTGCCCCAGGAGGTATGCTACTATTTTTTCAAATATAGATTTAGATTTTCAGTCTCATTTTACGGAACGTTGGCGAAAGTCCACTGGTACATTTCAGAGGTGTCTTTTGAAGTACACCCTGAGAACTCATTGCTATAGGTGAAAATCCACCACCTCGAGAACAGCTTACAGTTGGTGAAAGTGGGTCAAAATCCCTCAGTAAGTTTTAATGACGTTTTTTAAATAACATCCCGAGAAAGGCTAATAGTTGGTGAAAAGCCACCGCCTTGAGAAGACCCAATAGTTGGTGAAAGTTGGTCAAAATCCCCCAGTAAGTTTCAGAGATGTCCTTTAAAGTATACCTCGAGATCCCCCATTTTTATTATAGCTTCTGATCCTCACCACAGACCGATTCTTACCAAGTGTCATTATAACTTGACAAAGAATCGGAGAAGTTAAAATGAGTATAATTGTTGAAGAACAACATTATAACAGACGTAAGGTAAACACCATTGGTCATCTGTACTTAGGTGGCGACCTAAAAATGAAATAGTTTAACAGGTCAACGTAGACATCAAAAAGAGTTAATTTTCAAAACAAGCCATTCAGATTGATGTCTCGCCTGTGCCCCGCTTTTAACCATCAATGCACATGTCAAGCTTGGTTGGTGTAGCACTTATAGTTTCAGAGAAACTGAATGAAAAACAAATACCTAATGTTGATGGAGACGCTGACAAAGTCAATGGACCATGAAAGGTAGGCTGCATCCAGCATTTGATGCATGGGTTGAGATGTACTACCTAAGATGCATATATAGCCCGGTTTGGCTGGTCTTAAACTTATACTTTCAGTGAAACTTACTTAAACGCAAAAACTTAACGTTGACGCCGCTATCGCCAGAAAAGCAACACCTAAGTCACGCTACCGCTACTTCTGGCGGCGAGACAAAAACAAAAGAAGTCTTGTGTAAGTTTATTTTTCAGGTTTTAGTCCATTTATTAAAGTTTACTTCGTTCATAAATACATGTAAATAGACATCACATACACAATTTGTCTCTTTCTGACACTTCACTTGCAAATTCTGTGCAAAACATAACAAAAGCTAGGGTTCTACCGTATCTAAATATAGACATATCATATATAGCAATACAACTAGGCAGACCTGGACAAACAATAAATAACCCCGACCCCCGGGCCTACAACCCCAGGGGGCGGGGCGGCAGTTTGTACAGCCAAAATAAATTCACCCACACAACCTTCTAACCCATTGCATACCTCTGGCAAGATAATAATTCAAAGGCCACAGGGGTCAATAGGTCAAAGGTGAACCCTGGTCAAAGTTCACATACAGAGGTTACTGTCTGGTGAAACCCTACACCTGTATGGCACAGGGTGTCACTGCTCCAAACAGCTACCAACACTGGCTGTTGTTTGAAACAACTTGCAGTGAAACATCAGATATCATTTTAAAGACAACGGTCATCCTAACACACGGATACAAGGAAATTAAGGCTCGACATTGGGAGAACCTGCGTAACGGTGTCCAGCTAGCAAGAAACAAAACAAATATCTTCAACCAAACAAGCTAACAACTTCCCTCTTGCTTTGTTTTAAAAAATTTGATAAAAAAAATTTGTCTTTTAATGACAATATATTCATTAATAGGTATACTATTAGCCGATCAATTTTGGCTAATTAATGCGACAAAAAAACACTGACAATTTCTACAGACATTGACCATGCAGATCCACAGGAGTGAAGAAATAGATTTTTTGTTGGTCATCGGAAAAAAAAAAAAAAAAAAAAATAGTCAACAGATTTTTGGGTAAAAGTTTGGGTTTTAAAACTTGCCAACGGAACAAGTGTACAGGACCTGAGGTACGAACGGAAGGCACTGAATGTCACGTGTACAATGGGGAACTAAAACACAGACGCGGAAAATACATCCCGCCAAAATATCCCCCACTACTACCCAAAGCTTCAGTCAAATTCATATTGCTTTTGACCTGGATAAAATGTATTCATTTTGTTGAATTTGAACAATAATATGGACAACTTTAAAGGGGCAAGTTAAAAAGTCTGATAAACTTTTACACTGTAACGGGGACACTTTATATCAACTACTGTTCATATTTATATATATACATCTGATACAAAAATTGCACACGCTAATAGACCAGATCGGCCATTCAAGTACATGTAAGAGGAAAAAAGGAAAATATTAATGATCATAACATTTTTGCAACACCAAATAATTTTGAGATTACTAGACCTGTGGCCGTGTTGTTCTCACTACATGGAGAATGGATGGGATTTGTCGGAAAGGTCAGAGTTACCTGCCCTTACACAAATAGTAAACACATTCAATATAATGTTCACACCGACATCAAAGCTTTGTCTAAACATTGGGAGAGTTACCTCCCCTGTATCTACACTATATCACCATATATATATAACACCATCATTTACCCCTAGGCATGGTTTCCAATTCCTGAGATGTTCTAATGAATATTCAGTATTTACTTGAAGTCTTAAGGAGACATCAATGCAAAATTTTCAAAAATCAGTTTTGGAGAAATATCTGAAAATTTACATAACTTTTATTTTTCTTTCCTCCAGATTGTCATTCTGAAATCCTACATATAGAATTTTTAGTTCTAAACCTGATCTTTTAAAAGTATACTTCATTAATATTTTTTTTTATAATTTAGTTTGTCAGTCTTTCAACCTCTTGGCCCTGAATTTTTTTTTAATGAAATTTTCCATGTTTAATTTGATCTGTAATAGAAGCACCATTATCTATATATAACTTGGTGCAAGTTGACTGCAGTTTATTTTTTGGGGAACATCATTGTAAGGAATTGGACGCCAAAGCCTGTTTCTCTTCATGCAAACACAAACTCACCAAGTCATTAAACCCGACACTGTACAAACACGCATATTTAGAAACATTCCATTGACAAAAATATCAGATTTACAAGACTTTGTACACATTGATTTGTGGAATGACCTTTGCTCATTTACATAAAAACTGTACAACTGTTAATAATATATAGGTATGTGTATGTATATATATATATTGTCTCAATGTTGCCGAGACTAAGAGTTGTCTCCCCTGAACACGAAACAATGTGGTAGTGACTCGGACAAAACGCTATCTAAATTTTGTATTTGAAAATGCTACACCCTTTCTTTACATTGTCACTTTTCTTTGAACCTTTGTCATTTGATCTCATAATGAACTCTTCACTAACTTCGTATTCTCCAGCGAGTTCTACAGAAAAATCCCATATCTGAAATGGCCAATAGAGCATATCATTGTTCATATCTGTGCTGAATATCAGAATTAATGAAAGAAGGGTAACTTGAATTAACAGCTTTCAGAGATGGGATTTCCTTTTATAATTTGCACCACATTTGTAGTGTATAGGGTTTGGCGTTTCACAAGGTCAAGCGTACACTCGATCAAAAGGATTGCAATGACAAAAACATCTTACACCAACATACAAACACAACTATGGAATAAATTAAAATCTACCGGTCGCTATAAACACAGAAACACACACATATTTGATATAGAAACAAACATATATTTCTTGTGTTATAAAAGTACCAGGGGAAAAAAACCAACAAAAAAGATAATGTATATTGAACGACATCATTGTGTAGTTTACTTTTCTGGCAAAAGGGCAGTGCGTTACCAGCTATATGGAATGCACCCGTGTGTAAAAAAAAACATCCTAAAAAGTTAACAAGAACTGCCGGCTCAAACAGCTCTTTAATTGGCTGTTCCGTTAACCACCAACATGCTTTCCATCAAAATCACTCGCCGCTGAAGTGACGAGGTATTAACGGAACAGCCACTTACATCTGCTCCGAGAGCCGGCTGATTCATTGGTGGTTCACCAATTGGTCGATGGTTGGTCATGCTAAGTGAAACTCAACAATAGGTTGTTGTCATGGCAACTATACACAATTAAATGCATGTGATTGGGCAAATTTCATTGGAACCCTGATGAACTGGCAAAAAATCTCCTTCTAAACAAAGACGAAATATTGAATGTACAAAAACTTTGATTATCTTTTTAAAACATGTAACTCCTGCAGTATAAGAACACTCAATTGTACAACCATTTACCGAGTACAAATAACACACTACCACCGTGTAAGACGGCTGGGTACCAACACATAATCGGGGTAGAAATGTAAAAATATGGATGTAGACATTACCATTTAGACCAAGGAAGTGGTATTATAATGCATAGGATACTGGCAGCATTCATACCGATAAACCAACCATCTACAAACGAGGTAACCCTCGCAGCTGATCGTTCTTAAAGAACATAAAAATGTACAATAAAATATCGCTATTCCTAGTTTGATACTGTGGTGTGGGTGTGGAGAGGCCTGTTGGGGCGACAGTTTGCAGTACATTTTCCCTGAGATGTTCTGACATACAGAAAGCAGAAAGTAAGAAATCATTACTTTCATCTCTATTCATGGAAAGAAAAAGGTCTACTTGTTAAACAAGAAAGATTTGTTTCTCACGCTAAAAAAATACTGGCATATAATATGGTGTTAGAAGATGCTTACTGTCCAAAGAACATGGACATTTTCTTTCTTGAATACCGAAGTTGATGTACTATGTAAAATACAACCAAAGCATGGATACTTATCATCAAATTACGTATTTCAATACCTAGTATTTACATCTTTTCAAGCGACAACCGTAGAACACTTAATGCAGTTGCTGCTTTTGTGTACCAGTTTTTATAGAAATGAAAAAAATGCATGCTACACATAATGGCTTAGAGCACAGGCATTTTTAAAACACACTGGATATTTCCGACATGCATATATTGTCTGATTGGAAGAAAATAATAAATATATAAAACTGTTAGTTAACTCATTCACCCCTGAAGACACATGTGAACTCCTCCAATTCAAAGGTTGGAATAGTTCATTATGAAATTTCAGGGGTGAACGAGTTAAAGAATTGAGAGTTGGAATCACCTTCCTGTTTTTGATTTTTTCTAATCAATATGTACATTTGCAAACCACATATCATTATAACATACACACTTGGACAAAAAATAATAAGTAAGGTATTATTGTATACATTCTCATCATTAAGAATACATTAGTCAAACACAAATAAGAAATAAAATAAACGACATATCATGGATGAAAAAGAAGGAATAGTAATAATAAAAAGTGAGCTATACATTTCCATCAACGTGAGATCATTAGGCGAGGACTGTAATCGGTATAACACAACACCGTTAGGGAAAGCCTCGACAATTAAATCAGGATCATTACGGTACGGACAAGACACACCGGAAAAGTGTCCCAAACACTGGTTTCTTTACTGTAGTGTCCGCGATCCAGTTTCCTGACATTCCTTAACTTACAGAAATTCATTTCCCTTACTCCAGCTATGTTTTACTTTCCCATGGAAAGATAAAGTCAAGAATTTCTTCGAAGTTGAGGAATGTTTACAAACTGGGACTAGAAACCACAACAACGTACCTACCATGCCCCAACTTATTACATTTACCGACAATGCTTGGCGTTTTGTTAAAGGTTTCCATTGGTCATGATTTTATCATTTGCTCAAGCAAGTTTCTATAAATAGATTCGTAACATATCACATTCCAGTAAAATAATATCATACATGGTATACAGCGCTGTTCATAAGACTTAAATGTCATGATTTCGGTCAGGCCACGATAAATCTGATCATGTCATGAAAGACATGACAAGGTTCGTGTTGTGTAATTTAAACGACATAACAAGATTGTGTTGTGTATTTCTAATAACACTTCCAACCCTGTTGTCCTCTTTGGAATGACCAGACTGAATGTAATGGAACATTCCACCTTGAAAACGTGGGGATGATTGGTTCATTTAAATATTTCAAGTAATAATAAGATTTGGAATTAAAAAGTTGCTAAGAGTAAAACATAAAAAAAAAAAAAAATCTTGGACCTATATATATTTTGATCTAGCGAGATCTTGGTAAGAATTCACCATTTGCAGCAAACACGGGGAAAGTAAAAATGGCTGACTAGGACAAACCATTGTGATGAGATTCCTGACCTCTGCTACACACCAATGATGTCACCATGCCGATCACCACAAATATCTTACGAGGAGGCTACACTGGTACCGAGTCGCATAGAGCTCACACGCAATGACATCGACCGAGGTTTCCATTTGTACAAAGCAGCTGAAACATTTAGCAACTCCAACTAACACACAACCTATCTTGTCAACAGGCAAGTGGCCTCTGACTACAGTCCATAATTTACATCACACTTTTCACAATATTCTGCCATAAACATTTCAGAGCTTTGAACTGGGAAATGTGTATCTTGACAAATTCTGTATATAAATAATCCCCGTCGACTCCACACACATCTGGCGAAAAAAACTTTCCTCATCTGCCGAAATACAAGACAGACGACATTCAAAAAGTCTGTATGATTTTACAAAACATGGGTTTATACAAGTTACTGGCACAATCCCACCAACGACACATCTCCAGACGCGCTGAGTCAGTCCTTCTTCATGTCGTAATAATTGGAAATATTCATTCATTCACAGGATGAGTCTCTGCTGAGTTACATACCATCGCCTGGCACCGAGGTATGGCTCATTCATTGTAAGGAACAAACGGCTGTTGAATGCACTTAACACATACTCCACAGATCTTCGTACGTGGTCCATCACCCGCTCTACACTAGAACAAGGGGAGACAATCCCCCCGCTTATCACTAGAACAAGGGGAGACAATCCCCCGCTCTACACTAGAACAAGGGGAGACAATCCCCCGCTCTACACTAGAACAAGGAGAGACTATCCCCCGCTCTACACTAGAACAAGGGACGACATTCCCCCGCTCTACACTAGAACAAGGGACGACATTCCCCCCGCTCTACACTAGAACAAGGAGAGACTTTCCCCTGCTCTACACTAGAACAAGGGGAGACAATCCCCCGCTCTACACTAGAACAAGGAGAGACTATCCCCCGCTCTACACTAGAACAAGGGGAGACAATCCCCCCCGCTCATCACTAGCATAAGGGGAGACAATCCCCCGCTCTACACTGGCACAAGGGGAGACAATCCCCCACTCTACACTAGAACAAGGGGAGACAAATCTCTAACCATACATTACAAACTGGTGGAGATTTCTCCACTGATATGTGAGTCACCCTAATTAATACGATAAATAAAATCCAGTCCGACTTCTACTCAGCTAGGGGGTACATAGAGAAGGCTGGCAGGGCCCTTGACCCCTCAAAACTGAAATTGACCCCACCATGTTCGATTTTTTTCCCCCCCAATTTAACATAGAATGGCCCTTCTTAATTTTGATATTTACTGAAAATTGCTAAAAATGGCCCACCACTCTAGGTTTTTCCCTAAACTGGTCACGTTTTAAATAATTGAAACTTAACCTTCTACTTTTTGTTAATAGCTTCCAACAAAAATAAAAGTCAATTGTTGAGATAAAATCATCAAGTTTTCTTGAATTTTTCAGAACAGAATATTTTTAGAAACAAAAGTTTCATGAACTTTTTAGTAACTTCATGAAAGCAGAAAATTGTGCCCGTATAAGAGTTGAAGCCTGACTGGGTTGAGATCTTTCACCAGGTAGCTATGTGACGGTAGGTTGTACTTGAAATTGACAAAGGGAGATAACCCCAGATATAATATGGGGTGATAATCTTTTGTTTTTGAAAAATATAAACAATCAGAAGATTGTATATGGACAGGTGCGACATGTTATGTATACTTAACTACCCGGTACTTCGTTCTATAAAGATGTGTTCTAACAGAGCTGTACAGATCAATATTCGTTGCAAAATATTGAGCATTTGTTTGACAGTACTGTTATTTTTCCACAATTTTCTTTTAAAGATTCTAACTGGAAGAAACACCCTGGGTGTACATTTTTTGCCAATGATTCTAATGAATGAATTAAGATTTCTCTCAATCTTTTAATTTTTTGGAAGAAGTGGAACATTTTGACGGTTTCAGTGGTAACTAGGTGAAACCTACCATCACATATCAATCCGGAGTTTAAACGACACAGAACTGTTATACAGTATGAATGTTTTCACTGTCAAACAGTGTTATTACAGCTTAAGACAAAACTGACATTTCGTCCAATTATTATACAACAATATTTATACACACAAGTTTTATAATCTGTGAGCACCAAAATCTTTATAATCTAACTATCTAACTGAGATGTGGATGAGTGGAGTTCATTGGCTGAAGTGTTGAGCTCCAGGTCAACCAACACATTTGTACATCCAACAATGGGTAGAATGAATCATTCATACTTTGGTCCTGGCTGAAGTGATGATGATGATGATGAAGATGATACAGATGAGGAGGCTGAGGCTAGTCCCAGGCGTGAGGAGAAGGTGGGAGTTCTGATGGCTGTGCCACTTGTGAACTGGAAAATACAAACACAATTCTACGTCAGACGGGCAGTTTAATAACACCGATGTGGACACATTCGAGATTATTTGTATTTTCTACCATTTAACTCATTCACCCCTAAAACCACAGTTGGACTCTTCCAATTCAAAGGTTGGAATAGTTCATTATGAAATTTCAGGGGTGAATGAGTTACTAATAAATATCACAAATGTGGTTGTTTCCTCTACATTTAGATTAACCATCCTCACCCATTGTTCAGAATTTCCTTCACACACTTGTAATACACAAATTGTAGGATTAATATCCTGTAGCAGTACTAATACTATCACATATGTATCAATTTATATTTAGTATTAATACAGATGTGTTAATATTTAATATGAATAATCTGCCGAGGATATTAATACTTCCAGGATTACAAGCATGTGGAGCCAGGTAATTCAGACACCTTGATTTCATGCTTTGTTCACGCCTCTATTCTCCACTCAGAGAGAAGAAATTAAGGCAAGTTTCATGCTAAATTGGCTTGATAAATGGGCCATTTTTTTTTTATATATAAATATTTTGTCAAAAAAAAATTCCTTTCAGATTTAATTTTAAATTGATTAAAGACAAAAATCAAATCTTAATATAAATATAACTTTCACTGATTTTACAACAATTATGGAACAAGTTATTTTAACTTTAATTAATCACTTTTGTTGGCCTGGATGTTAGCACGCGGAGGGGCGAGTGCGCTATCCACTGCGCCACCCGACCACCCAATTGAATTAAAATAAAGTAAATCTAAACAACCACTATTCAAGTATTACCAGTCAGTCAAGCATAAAAAAATCTATGCAAGACGAAAAAAAGAAGAAGGTTATAATGTTAATCTAAATTTAGACTTAAGTTAATGTTACAATGATTAAAAATGACTTATATTTGAAAGTGTTAAACCGGTATAAAAAGGCTTGAACAAGAAACCTTTGTATGCCGGTGAATTGTAACAAAAAAATGAAAATAACATATTTGTCTATAAATGAAATGCATAAAACACAAAACTGGACATCACAAATACTTAAGTAAAATCATTCTACAAACAGGAAGTCACGACAGTCACTGAGGAGGAAGAGGGGCAACAGTGTAAGGGAGATCACTCTTACCGCCCATGTTATAAAAAAAATGGTCAAATCAATTTCAGGAATGACAGAATGAAAATGGGCCACAAAACAAAACAGAGAAAAAATCAGCAAACAAGTTAAATTAAGAACAGGAACAAAAAACCCAGACAAAATAATGAGCTTTTAAAGACAAAAAAAACAAGAATATATCATAATTCCGTCATTGCAGGTTTCACCAGAATCTATTACGCTTCTACATTAAGAAATGAAGTCTAGAAAATCTTCATTAGCTAAATGAATAATATTAATTATTTGATAGTGCTGCTATATTAATATTATATTTTTCAGAAATCTGGGCTGAGTTTCCATTCCTTCACTCTACAGTGCTGATTGACCAAACCAATATTTTCCCACCGAAGTTAATCACTGAACATCCATATACCACTACACACAAAACAACGGTCAGTGGGATCAACTCGACATTACAAAGCTCAAAGAATCGGGGCAGCACGCAAAAATAAACCGACTGATATTCCGCCTCGGACAGGGCCCTGTGCACACAAGACAGGGGTTATAAGGTTATTGAAGGGTCGCTCAGTACAAACTTTAACTCATTGACCCCTGAAGACACATTTGAACTCCTCCAATTCAAAGGTTGGAATAGTTCATTATGAAATTTCAGGGGTGAATGAGTTAATGGAATCAGCTCAACACACAAAATCTAACCAATGTTTACAAGGTATGTTGATCAAAGTATGATAAAGACACCAGAATGTGCTTAGATAATCTGAAATATTGTATATAATAAAATAGAAAGTTTGTTTGTATAAAATCCATTTCAATATAAAGTTTTAAGCAATTCAAAAGAGCAGGCAGTGCATATAACATAAACAAGCATGCAAAGGAAAAGTATGAAAAAGCAAAAATATTCTTGTCAACTGCTTTCAACGTAATATCTAGTTTATATTGCAGATCTCAGACTGGTAAAATGTTAGAACGGGAGGATGTACAGAGCGACCCCTTCATGGGTTCCAGTGTGCACTGGGCATGCCCAGAGGATGAATATCTTAATGATGGGCGGCAAGACGGAAATATCTCACTTTTACAGGTCAGTGGCCCCTCTTCACGTTGTCTCGGTCAGAAAGTGGATCCCTACAGAGGTTAAACAGAAAGTCAATCATCAGGATCAAAGGTACTGCCCAACAATAATCACAAAATAAGTATTTAAACAAATTCTCCCCATGTTAAGCATTTGTTAAAATATAAATAAAATGAAACTTGAATTAAGCTTTATATCACAATTTCCTGTGGATTGAATGTGAATGCATTGAATTGCAAAAATAATGATCTTTAAAAATAGATGAAATAAAATTGTGCAAAAAACCAAATTAAAATCAACACACACATAAACAAACAAATTTTTGTTTTGTTACTATGTAAGTCCTAGGTGGTTTCACTTGTTTTATAAATACCAATAAAAATTCTGTTCCCCCCCCCCCTGTGAAAATAGCACAATTTCAGTCAAAAATGTATTTGCTCGACAAAACCTTCTGTAGAAAGAGTTTTTGAAAGTTTTGTTTCATTTTCAAATTATTCACAAGGTCTATTTAAGAGCCCAAGGAAAAGTAAGTGGGTATGGGGGGTAAAGAGGTCAAAGGTCACCTAAATAGGTCAGTTGGATGACAACCGAAAATTCCTCTTTAAAGTCAATTCTCTGAAAAATCAGAAACATTGAATATTACATAAAATTTGTTGGATAAAATCTATAATATTTTTTTCAAAACAAAGGTATAGAACCTAAAACAAATTATTTCTGTTTCAGAAGAACTTGGATTTTCACTAAAAAATTGGTAGTGAGGGGAAAATACAAGAACTCATACCTACTGACCTATCCTACAATTCTCGAGCAATGAGCACTGAAACATACAGAATTTTTTAAGACCGAACCAACATATGATTGCAATTGAAAAGTTGTAAAGCAGCAAATTTGCACCCTTCTTACTTTTGCCTTGAACAAGAATGAGAATTCAACACAGAGACAAAAATTGTTAAAATGTAGTCATGTAGTTCCCGAACACATTCATGGGTATAATGAACAAAAAAAACTTTTTCAAAATCCTAGTCGACAAAATTGTTTTCCGGGTGAAATTTTTGCTGTTTACAGTGATGAAATTATCCACCTCGTGATGAAGTTACTTACCTTGCAAAGCTTTTGTATGATATGGAGTTTGGGTTGAGACATAGTGGCACCGAATTGCCTTGCTGCTGTTCTAGAATGAACTTGTGTAATTTTTCTAGAAAGAAAAAAAATCATGCATGTGATTAGAACTAGCAAGTTATGATAAAAGAAATGTAGATCCTATGAAAATACGAAGAATCCAATCATACTCATCAGTATAATTGATATTATCTAGAGTTGTTTTGTGTTTCTTGCACAAGTTTGAGAAATTGATTTATGATACATACAGATATGATTATGCCCCTCATTTACATACAGTAAAACCCAGATATAACACCCCTTGTATATATACAGTAAACTCTTGATATAATGGCCCTTGTTTATATATAGTAAAACCTTGATATAGTGTCCCTCGTTTATATATAGTAAAACCTGGATATAATGTCCCTCGTTTATATATAGTAAAACCTTGATATAACACCCCTTGTATATATACAGTAATTTCTTGATATAATGGCCCTCGTTTATATATAGTAAAACCTTGATATAAGGTCCCTACTTTCATTTGCCACCTCGCTTACTGCTAACATAATTCAATTACCTCATTTCATTTTTCCTTAATTAAATAATGCCTTTATTCCTTTTCCCTCAATATGACACCACAACCCTTTTTAACCCCAGATTTTGTCTGGACAGATGGTGGCAGTATGACGAGGGCTTTCTGTATATTACACATTTGTGACGGTGAACATACGTACCTTTGACTACTCTAACGGACGTTAGTCCTTCCTCGAACGTGTAGCTGAACGGCTGGTGACAGACTGGTTCGAAGTCTGAGGTATACTGGCGCCCTGAGGAGTTGGTGTTTAGACAACATTTACACATACATGAGTGATAACGTAGGCGTCCCTCATCTAGGTACGGGTGAGCAAGGGCGTCCGCCGCCGTGATTCGTTTTTTCTGTAAACAAAAGAACACATCCATGGTCAAAAACTGGGTTCAAGATTATGTGAGAATTTTTTTGTTGTTTCCTATTTGAATTCAGATTTGAATTTATTGTATGCGTCAACCATACTTACTGTCAACCATACTTACAGTATGTTGTTTGATCTATGCAACAAACGAGTATGCAAGTTTTGTGATACATACATTAAACTCATAAAGGTAAATATTCCTTTGGAAACTATTTTACAATACAATAACCTTGTGTTTTTCTAGCGAAAACTTTATGGATCGCCACAGAATCAAGAAAGCAAATCATTTAATAATTAATCACCTGAAATTGGATTATCTCCCTTCAAATGTAATTTTCTATTTATTGACCTGCGTCGACTATTGTAAATGACCATGGCCAGAGTTTTCTTGGTACTTTGAGGCTTGCTATCTTTTTTATACATTGGGACAAACTGACAGTGTATCATGAGCATAGCAATCCTCATTCCTCCTTTTTTCAATTTATTTAACAAATGTAAAATTTTATGAAGTTCTTATTAATAAAGTATTTTTAAAGAAACTTAAAAAATGAAACTGAGATCTGCTTGAAGAAAATATCAATCTTGGATTTTAGATTTTAAGTTTATCATCAATCTGAGAAGACATACCTGAATCTCCTTGAGGAAAGGAACTGAATACAGGTAACATTTGGTGTCTTTTTAGCATTATTGTCATGGTAGGGGCTCTCAATAGGACTGGTGAGAACAACTGGATTTAATAATTCCATGTTTAATTCAATGTATTTTCCTATAAAGAATTTTAGGAACCCTCAAATGCAAGATTCATGAAGAATCTTGATCAGGTCTTAATTTGAATGTAGTCTTTATGTTTAGTGCATATAACACATATGCATATTATGTCCTGTTCCAACAATTTTTAACCTATTTCTGGGAGAACAATTTTGTTTGTTTGTTAAATACAAGTTAGGATTTATAGTCATCATGGACTTTTGTTTTAAGCTTTTTTTCCCACAGGTATGCAATTTGTATGTTTTGAGTTTTCTGAATTTCATAAGTAAGGCAGTGAGAAGCTTGCAGTTTATATTTGAGAAGAGTTTAAGGTTTAAATTTCTGATATAAGCATGATCAATGTTGTTGGGTTATACGTTTGAATTAATACACTTACAGGGTTGAAGACTAACATACGACACAGGAGGTGTACTGCTTCGTGTGTGGCCTGGCTAGACAGGGTGTAGAGGGCGGCCAGTGAGGGCGGTTTATGGGGCTGTCTCCGTAAATGTGCCCTCGCGCCATCGCATGCCGTCCTCATGTCGTCGACAGAGGGTGTGCCGAGCAAGTCTGTGATGAGTTCCAACTGTAATGGAAGGAGAGCGGTGTCAGATACAGAATCAATGTTACATAAGGTACAAAGCTTTATCCTAATTAACTTCACTGTCAGATACAGTCATACAGTACAACACTAAGCACATTGACTCCCACACCAAAATATCTTTTTTCCTTTTCAAATCAGAAATGTGAAGACTTTTCCATTACCATTAGAACCTCTGGTAGACTTGGGCACTTGTGAATTTATTTGGCGGTACGTCCGTGGTAAATCGGAACTGAATTGATTCAAAGAATGCAGAGAAAGTGCTTTTCTTGATAATCAATCGGAATCAACTTCCAGCCAATCAATACTGTTTCCATGCGACTCTTCAGCATCATAAAAACCAAAACTGTCACTAACGGTATTAAAAATCAGAATACCGAGTCAAAATTATATGGTTTTTTTTTCAAATCAGTACCAACTCATTCTTATTTTTCAACACTGACAGTAACATTGCTAAAATCAAATGTTATTTAAATGCCATAGCCAAGTTCTAATGTAACTGGTGATTATTATTTTTTAATTTCAAACACGTCAAAACCATATTTTCCCTAACTTATCCTGATGAAACACATAGAATTGTAATTATAAGTTTTAATTTGGAAATATCTAAATAAAAAATAAAAGTTAATACAGCTAAAAACAGAAAACTTAACTTAAATGTCAAATGGAGATGAAGTTATTTGTTGAACATCACCAAGAAAAAATGATTGTCAGGTAAATTTTCATTGCAAGCATTAATGCTTGCAGCAAGTAATATTCCTGGATAGACATTTGGCTACAAGGAGAACGGATGACAACAATAATCTGATTTCAGTAAGGTTTCTCCTAGATCTATACAAGCCACGAAATCAATACAGCCGTTCCCCTCACAGTGGGCCACAAAGCCTCCTGTACGTATACCAGTCAAACCTCCAACAACAAAAACACACTCGAGAAATTTGTCTAAATTTGTCTCTATGAGATATGTAACGGAATGAGGAAAACGACTCGCAGATCCAACGTAATAGTGGTGCTTCCTTTAAACCTTATCCCCCGACTCGAATCTTATGTTACAGGCAGCGTTTCAATTCCCACTACAGTGGATTGTGGTGAACACAAAGATTCTGTATCGACTGCTTCGTTATTTGACCTTATTCCACAAATAATGAAATCAGTAAAAGTGACACCAATACATACATAAATTTTACTGAATGATGTTGATGATATTTTATTAATACCAAAACTGAGAAAAAAAAATCAAATATTTTCAGTCATAACAATAAACGCATCCATTCAATAATGGTGATATTCCGAACTATTTCCCTCCAGACTGAAAGGTAATACGTGTTGATAGCGCACCGACTACACAGAATAGTCCATCAAAATCCTCAATCACACCTTACAGAATTCCATCTCTACAACATGCTGAGTAAATTCTGAGTGTATCAGTCTGGAAAAAGAAATCTCAAGCTGACGATTTATTTTTATACAGCAACCTCAATTTACTAAACCCTCATCTTAAGTACAAGAGGCAGGGAATCTTAGCCGAATGTTTACAGGTATTTATTTTCAGCCAGATGTGTCTGTTAACAGCTGTCGAGATCTATAAACAGACGATATCTGTCGACCAGAGTGATTTACCCTGTGTGGAAACCGTGTTCCGACACATTTGCACTTCGAGTACATCAGATTGCACTACCCATCTTATAACATAACCGAATTCCACTTTCTGATATATATGTATATAATTTTATGGTGAAAAAATAATCTTGCCAAAATTGAAATTATTTATAGCCATTGGCAGAACTAACAACAGGGAAATCTCAATCGAAGGATAGGATGTTTGAGGTTCAGCCCCCGGGTTTACCGAGTACTGAACCCCAATAATGTTATCCTGAGGGTCGAGATTTCCCGCCTTCATCACACTGGCGTGACCACTTTTCTCCTATACTTTCATATTGCTAAAAATTACTATAAGTATCACACAAGTTAGATGTTTGTGCAAAACCTGACGAGGTGATCCTATGACGAGGTGATCCTGTGATCCTATGGCGAGGTGGCGACATTTTTCAGAATAAACGTACATGAATGCCCTCTCTCTTTATCGAGATACATCTGTGAAGTTTTGGGAGAAATTCCTTTCTTTGTCATCATCTCATTGCCTGAATTTTCTCAAGTTGTTTGACCTCATGTTGAAAATATCATTGATATCTCATACAAGTGTTACTGGTTACGATGATATTTGACCAGTATCACCTACACAAGTGATCACAGCTACAATCATAAAATGCCCAGATGCAACGAAACTGAAAAACTGAAAGTTTCATTATCTTTACAATTTGTTTCAGTTTCTTTCTTAAAATATCTGACAGGTATGGAAAAGAGGACCTGACAGTTTTTTCTATTGTACTTTTAAATTTTGACTCATTTCCCCCAGTAGAATGCTTAGGTTTGGGAATAATGATGGGTTGGGCTGGCTACAAAGGTGGACTATAGGGGATCGCTCAGCCTACAAGGTGTCAGACCGAGTGCAAGGGACTGGACCACAATGGTCAGTAGAAAGGACACACCTGTCCAGGTGTGACAAGGTTTGTTAACCAACCAGAGGGACACAGGGTTAACAGCTTTCTGACCTCTCCGTTACCCTGATCAACACCCTCGATACTACTGACATTTTGTCCTGACAATGGGGGGTAAGTTTCCTTCAAATTTTGTATGAATTTTTTGAATAAATTTATCAAAATACTGCTGTACAACCAAAATTGATGTAAAAGAAAATATACATATCAATCAACATGTTATGAAAATTTGTATGAATTTTCCATTGTTATTTTGTAAGGTTAAATTTGCTGACCTTTGACCTGATAACATTGCAGAGACTGAGGTTCTCTGCATTGAAAAAGTAATTTACTGCTGACCCGCTTTGTGTTATCCCCCCTCCCCCTCCTAACACACACACAGGCAGATCATGAACGGTCACATTTTACACTTGACTGCAGAACCCTTGAACTGTGATTTCCTTTTTATTCAGTCTCAAATTCGACTTAAAAGAATCTATTGGGGATCCCACAGCTCACTGAAGATAAAGTCCCCCATCTCTGCCTCTCTAGGAACACATTTTTATTGTGCCGTCTCACTATGAGGAAGACTAGTACTATAGACTGGTGTTGAGGCCCCTTGAGACATAAAAACATGAAATTCTCCCCGGATTCCTTGTTCCTACAGCGCAATGTACATATCTTCATTAAATCTCCTCAGGTCCTGGAACCTCCCACAAATACATAACCCCACCCCCCTACAAACCCAACATAAACTCAACCATTCTGTGATCTGAACTATTCCATCATTAGCTGAAGGGGACACAGCTCTAGACCAAGTCAGCTGAAAACCAGTACCCCATCTGTTGATAATTATTCTGCAAATTTTAGCAACCAAGTATTTATAGACTGGCCGACTCAAGTACTGACTCCAGGAAAAAAACATAAAGCTGTTCTAGTTTGTTGTTTATGCCATTTACTCTAAATCGGCCAATTATGTGATAATATATCAACAGCTAACAGCAGGTCCGATATTCACCCTTCTGCATGTTAGAAACAATCCTGTCATATAAACAGTTTCAACAGTTTCCTTTTGTAAACATCTGGTCAAATTAAATCAATCTAACAGTTTTGTCCTCCTTGACAAACATCCTTTTATATTTCGGAGCCCTACCTCCAGTAATTGAGGCTGATAAACAAATTGTTTTGAACTGCATTGTTCAACAGAACGACAGTTTCCATATATATACTGTCGCAGATCCATCATCAGGTACTATATATAGCACACAGTATAAACACATTTAAATTAAACTCACAGCTATTTCTAAACTCAAAACATCACTTTATTCCTTTTAAATAATTTGATTATCAGGTGTTTGATATTCACTTTAAGCGATATTCTATTTTTCAATGTCTAAAATAATAACAATAAACTGAAACTCTTTTAAATGTTAACTAACCTTTCAATTTTATTTAACCATATATAGCATCCTAATGATTGTTTTCGTCAGGATGATAAAAATATTTATACTCTGAGTAAGACATTCCACAGTTCTGTATATTACATATTTTATATGTATGACTGATATCCCCTATGATACAGACCAGCAAAAATTCAGTGAAACTCATTAGCATAAAGAGGAAATAAAACAAATTTTCAGAATCATTTTTTTTCAAAACATGTTTCTAAATTCGAGTATTTTTGTGTGTATCATCAAGAGGCGGCTATTGTACAACCCAGGACATGAGTATTATGCTTTCATTTTCTAAATATTTATGAAAATTATCATATTCAGTTCTATCTTAATGTTTTGTTAAGGTGACAATACTTGAGATTGTGTACATTGTATGAAGTGTTATCAGACCCTCAGCTCACAGCTGGTGACCCCCTCCCTACTGTCCAGATTACCCATCAGGCCACAGTGGTGAACCCTACTGCCCGATTCTATATCCCCACACTGTGTGATGTGTCTATGTACTAATTATGGACTAGATAGAGTGGCCCATATTTAACAGTCAGTGACCTCTGACCTAGTTGGCCAGTAACCTTACCAGACTATTAGTATACCTTCAATCATACATGGGTTATGACGGGACGTCAACAAGCCAGGAGTCAGTAAACTGGAGAACTCCTCAGTGATCACGGTTCTGGGACCATTGTAACAGCAATTCAAAGCCAACGGAATATTTCCTGGCATGATAAACTAAACACTTTAGTTCCTGACTTGTAATAAAGCACAGCAGGACAAAAAGGTATGGAATGAGTCAAATATGGTTCTTTAACTCATTCACCCCTAAAGACACATTTGAACTCTTCCAATTCAAAGATTGGAATAGTTCATTATGAAACTTCAGGGGTGAATGAGTTAAGAAAACGAGAGGATCTTAGGATTTAAAATTTACATACCATATAAAGATAAAACAGAGCTGTGATATATAGCTTTCCTTGAACAAGAACCTTTTACTTGTATGTATTCTGTCCCCAATATCAAAAATTAAGAAATAGTAATAATAACAGAAAAGCCATGTAACAATCCAACTGCTACACTTATTACTCAATCAGACCAATCACAGGGTATAACCTTATAATCCCCATAGACCTATGGCATTTTTCACTGAATCAGACCCATCACAGGTATAACCTATAATAATCCCCATAGACCTATGACATTTTTCAGAGATTGTGTATGAGAGGTGAACAGATTTAAGGCTGTTGCCATGACCTGACCTACATGATATATGTGATGACCTCTAGTAAATGAACAACATATTTTAGATATAGGCTATTTTTAGACTAATGCCCTATACACTGGATGCCCCCTCCCCCAGTTGATGTATTTAGGGGGTAGTGTTTCTCTCCATCAGATAAAACCCAGTTGATGTATTTAGGGAGTAGTGTTTCTCTCTATCAGATAACACCCAGTTGATGTATTAAGGGGGTTGTGTTTCTCTCCATCAGATAACACCCAGTTGATGTATTTAGGGGGTAGTGTTTCTCTCTATCAGATAACACCCAGTTGATGTATTTAGGGGGTAGTGTTTCTCTCCATCAGATAACACCCAGTTGATGTATTTAGGGGGTAGTGTTTCTCTCTATCAGATAACACCCAGTTGATGTATTTAGGGGGTAGTGTTTCTCTCCATCAGATAACACCCAGTTGATGTATTTAGGGGGTAGTGTTTCTCTCTATCAGATAACACCCAGTTGATGTATTTAGGGGGTAGTGTTTCTCTCCATCAGATAACACCCAGTTGATGTATTTAGGGGGTAGTGTTTCTCTCTATCAGATAACACCCAGTTGATGTATTTAGGGGGTAGTGTTTCTCTCCATCAGATAACACCCAGTTGATGTATTTAGGGGGTAGTGTTTCTCTCTATCAGATAACACCCAGTTGATGTATTTAGGGGGTAGTGTTTCTCTCCATCAGATAACACCCAGTTGATGTATTTAGGGGGTAGTGTTTCTCTCTATCAGATAACACCCAGTTGATGTATTTAGGGGGTAGTGTTTCTCTCCATCAGATAACACCCAGTTGATGTATTTAGGGGGTAGTGTTTCTCTCTATCAGATAACACCCAGTTGATGTATTTAGGGGGTAGTGTTTCTCTCCATCAGATAACACCCAGTTGATGTATTTAGGGGGTAGTGTTTCTCTCTATCAGATAACACCCAGTTGATGTATTTAGGGGGTAGTGTTTCTCTCCATCAGATAACACCCAGTTGATGTATTTAGGGGGTAGTGTTTCTCTCTATCAGATAACACCCAGTTGATGTATTTAGGGGGTAGTGTTTCTCTCCATCAGATAACACCCAGTTGATGTATTTAGGGGGTAGTGTTTCTCTCTATCAGATAACACCCAGTTGATGTATTTAGGGGGTAGTGTTTCTCTCCATCAGATAACACCCAGTTGATGTATTTAGGGGGTAGTGTTTCTCTCTATCAGATAACACCCAGTTGATGTATTTAGGGGGTAGTGTTTCTCTCTATCAGATAACACCCAGTTGATGTATTTAGGGGGTAGTGTTTCTCTCCATCAGATAACATGACATTACTGACAGAATGATGATTTTGCTGTCTCCTTTTTTAATACATCCTGTAACTCGACACACATACCACACAAATTCAGTCAGACCTGGTGACATTACAATATCCTTATCAGATCAGTATCATACAGATTCAGTTAGACCTGGTGACATTACAATATCCTTATCAGATCAGTATCATACAGACCTGGTGACATTACAATATCCTTATCAGATCAGTATCATACAGACCTGGTGACATTACAATATCCTTATCAGATCAGTATCAGTCAGACCTGGTGACATTACAATATCCTTATCAGATCAGTATCATACAGATTCAGGGCAAGCTGTTCACTCTACATTTACAATCCTATAACCAGTTTCAGACAAAACAAGCCAAAACAAATGTTGCAGATCCGTCAACTTTACCTACTTAACACTGATCTGCTATCAACTTTACCTACTTAACGCTGATCTGCTATCAAACTTGATCAACTTTAACTTGACCTGTCCTCAAAGCCCCAACTTTACAATAAGTTACCAACTGTCCATAGATCTGTTCTCAGCTAAACCAACTGTCAATAGATCTGTTATCAGCTAAACCAACTGTCCATAGATCTGTTCTCAGCTAAACCAACTGTCCATAGATCTGTTATCAGCTAAACCAACTGTACCTAGATCGGTTATCAGCTAAACCAACTGTCCATAGATCTGTTATCAACTTAACCAACTGTCCATAGATATGTTCTCAGCTAAACCAACTGTCCATAGATCTGTTCTCAACTAAACCAACTGTACCTAGATCTGTTATCAACTAAACCAACTTTACAATACGTTATCAACTTTACATTTATCTATACTGATCACCAATACTCTAGTTCATCCCATACTACTGCAATATAAATGTGTTCAATATAGTGTCAACCCACTCTGACCGTGTCAAGACAATCTCCCCAGTGATCATCACTGATACAGGTTCTGCCCTACTGACTCGGCTGCTAGCTAGGTAAAGCTTGTCTCCCCACCAGTCAGGCATGACACATTAATGATGTTACAACACACGAGTTCACTATCATTTTCATCCATTATGGAAACTTTTTGTGGCCTGTTTTATTGCGAGCGTGGCTGCCACAGACAAGACAGACACAGGAACTCAATGTCACTTGTAATTTGCGGACATAATGGAGAGAAATTTTGACAGGAAACATTCAATATCAAACTTCAGAATTAAATGATTTTTTTGTGGTTATGACAGTCATATGTACAGAACATTGAATCAATACATTTAAGTCAGAGGTCGATACATGTTTCACTTTGTGGTCATAGAATTTGATGACAACTAATGTTTCACGTATGAGGAAAACCATACACATATAAATATGAATTATAAATATCCTTGCCTTACATCAGCAAATTTTTTATAGAGCTTCTCCGATAACTTTCTTCATGACACTCTTACTGACTTGCGTCACAGGTAACCTAAATAAGTCGGCTGATTTAAGTTCAAAATGTAATGAGAAGAGTAAAATTCTTCCTAAACTTACAACTGCTCTATATGAGTAACAAAGATGATGTTAAAATCAGAAATCTTGTGGGTTGAAAAAAAAAACCGAACAGGATCTCGAGATATTACATAATTTTCATTCCCTCAATCACAATAAACGTATATTTAACAAGATTCATGTGTTCATCATTGTTGAGTAGGTACTATCCCAGATTCAAATAGCATAAAAATATTTGAGTCGACTACAATTAAAACACAAGATAAACAACTGACGATATTAATTTTGCGGATTATCACTTTTACAAATACTTTGTTAGAAACATGGCAAAAATTGAGTATTTGCAAATATTAATTGATCAAAAGTACACATGAATCACAAATCCTCGGACATGAATCACAGAGACTGGAATGACAAAGAATTCTGCACCGGTCAGGCCTCGGCTAAGACATTCTCCGTCAATGTTCTACAGGGCATTATACTGACAATATCAAGATTGGGATACACAATAAAAGCAGGCCCTGCCACCAGAATGGAGCCATCACTAAGTGTGTGGTCAAAGGATTTAATCCTCGGCAAAATCCCATGTCCATCGATCACCGACTCGGATTTAGTCACCCTAATTCTATTAATGGTAGGCTCCGTCGTCAAGGAATGACACATTCTACAGCAGGGAGTAGGGATTGATCTTCTAGTAGAACCACAGCCCCTTTTTACCAGAAAATGGAAAATGACTGTCCCTAGCTAGCTAGCAGGTGCATTATTGATGGTTGACTAGACTTGATATCAAGAGGGAGTGTGCACAAAACTCAAGTATAGAGCCAAACTCTGGTATGTATCATAGTGTTTTGGCTTACTAAAAGAAAACACTAACATTTTAAGTCTGTTTGTATTATAAAAAAAAATCAGGAGTGAATGAGTTAAAAGTAATACACCCAAGGTTTTCATTCATATTCATTTTCTAATTCTTGATATAAGCATAGAAATCTAAAAGGACTCCATTAAAATGTCAAGGACTCCATTTGAACTACAGCATACAGATGGACCCAAAATACTCTGAAAATAGTTCTGTCCATTGAATACCAATGCACTTACACTATAAACAGATTATCATTATTCACAACAGGTTTCTAATTAAAGTAACCAACCACTAGCAAGCTATTTTCAACCTTTGATGCAGATAGGATAAACATTCAGTCGATGTAGAGCATAGTTCACCTAACTATACCTATTTACAGTAATAATACTGCAATATTTATCTTGTCTATATGCTATCAACCCTTTCACCAAAATAGACCATAATGGACTTGCCCAGATCAGTGCATGGTAGAGTTTATTAAAGGTACATAGGGGTGAAAGGGTTAACAATACGGGAGAGGGTCCCGAAGGTCAACACCTCCATCCTGTAACACCTGCGAGGGTCTCGAGGACACATTTAATCCTGCGTTTTGTATTAAGCTCAATGATAAGGTTTCTGAGGACAGAACCTTTTTCGTGCCTGTAACATCTTTGGTCTCGAGGAACAAATGTGATCCTATTTTCTGTATATATTTGATGGGAGGGTTTCTGAGGACAATATCTGTAACAACCCAAATTTGTTTAGGACAAACTTAATCCTGTTTCTTTCAGTATTTGCAACTGCAGAATTTCTGTTGACAATTCCTGCTTTATGTAACAACATTGGGTTCTTGTGTAAGACAAACATAAGTCAGTTTCCCGTAATAACTGTGATATTCATGAGGACAATGCCTGTAATGTAACGACAGTGAGTTCTTGTGTAAGATATAAACGAGTCAGTTTCCCGTAATAACTGTGATATTCATGAGGACAATACCTGTAATTTAACTACAATGGGTTCTTGTGTAAGATATATACGATTCAGTATCCTGTAATAACTCGGATATTCTTAAGGACAATGCCTGCTCCCTTCACAGCCAGCTCAGGTGTGTGGTCATCATTCTGAACGACAATCCATCACAAGTTAATTCCGTTATAACACTGTCGTGCAGTGGCCGGTCAGAGAGTGCACTCACACCTGTGTTAACGACTGTCCGTCACACGCAGTTACCACAGGTAAGTAAAGGTGCGACAGACAGGTAAACAGATGGCTTAACCCAAGTTTAAAAGGTACACCTTGACGTGAACAGACAGTGTAACATCACATACATGTACTGCTGGTCGTTATTGTCTGTTAGCTGGGGCCCACTATACATTTAACTAATTCACCCCTGAAATTTCATAATGAACTATTCCCACTTCTGAATTGGAAGAGTTCAAATGTGTCTTCAGGGGGGAATGAGTTAACTTGTGCTAAGGTTCACAGCTTTTAGCCAATTACATGAACCCTTGAGAAAAGATAATTGAATTTATAAAATGGTAGATTATTGATTATAAGGGAAATACTCCTTTCACAGAATTCTTTCAATTATTTCTGTAAATTCTCTCGATCCTTATATGCTAATTTGGTTTCAACTAAGATTCGTATCCAATATAGATATAAGAATGGGGATACAGGTTATTGTACACTGTGTAGGTTGTGTGTAGGCTGATTCAAACTGTTTTGTTTGAAAGGCCTTAAGTTGAACATTATTAACTGGTGGAATCACATATAAAATCATTGTCATATTTCTCACACATGTATGCTAGGTACTGTGTCATCTTGTTAGTCTTGACACTTTGATTACCAAAAAAATAGATCCAGAGACAAAAATCTCGCCTCTTTTTCATTTTGCAATAAATGCAGCTAATATTTCTGTTATTTAACAAGTTTGTTGATATTTTTCATTGCTAAACCAGTGTCTACAGTATTCTTAGCAGCAGAAAATGGAATGGGAAGCTTATAAGAACTAAAGGTATAATATATTAAATAGGTTACAAAATCAATCCAATCTGTACAAAAATATTTACCTGTTGTATAGGGCTTTGTGCTTGGAAGAGAATCCGTCGTCCTAGCAGCTCTGCAAATATACAGCCGACGGACCAGATGTCGACACCGGACCCGTAATGCTTGGCCCCCATGAGGATCTCCGGGGCCCGATAGTACTGGGTCACCACCTCCTGGGTCATGTGGATACACTCGTCCGGCTCCTCAATCCGCGCCAATCCAAAATCACAGATCTATACGACAAAACACATGCACCCTGTTATAGTCAAGCACTTTTATAACAATCTCGCTACTGATTTAACTCATACTTAAAAAGAGGCTCTAACATCATCAATTTGCAAAGAATTATCCCACACAAATAATTTTAAATTTTGACAGCAATTTATATACTAATTTTTTTTTAATTTTTTTTAAATTTGTTCTTAAAAAAAATGGACGTATTTTCTTCAAATTTTGTGGAAATAACGCTATGTTTTCCTAATTCAAAAGGTACATGGCCATGTGAAAAAAAATATTAAAAATATTGTTGTCCTTTATACTGTCCCATTGACTAACTGTAATGTAACCAGCATAGGAGTTCTATATGTCAGCACAGCAAATTGCTTTTTATGTATATAAATATACTGTACAAGATCGGAATCCCCACTCTAAAGCAATCTGACTGAAAGGACGACAAAAATACATCATTGATCGGGATACATGTTCAGCCTAAATATAGCTTCATTTCAGGATCTAAAGATCTACTCAAAAGCCGGGAGCTTGTAGAATATATATACTTACAACACACTTTACCCACATTCTCACAAAGTTCAGACTATTCATTTGAAATATCTGTAGACATAAATAACTGACATTACGACCCCGTCAATTTCTTGAAAACTGCATAATCCCCTTTCTGCGCTACAATTACAGGAGGAGGCCACTCCCTACATTTCCTCTTCACTTAATCAATAGCCCATTTTCAAGGTATTTACTTTAATTTTATCGAAAACAGGTTTTCCCCGGGTGAAATTTATAAATAAATTGAACTTTCCAATCATACAAGATAAGAACTGTGGATTTTTTTGCCTAAAATAAATGTTTTAAATTGTTATAAAAAAAAGATAGTTTAAAAGCATTTAAAGAAAAGATCCTACACTTTTTTTTCTAAAATAAGGTCAATGACAAAATTGTATGCCAATTCGAAATACTGGTAGACTGATTTAATGTGACAAAGTCAATAAGGATTTACCTCATTCACTCCTGAAATTTTGGCAGACATTAGGGGGTTTGGACTCCGAGGAGAACTCACCTTTAGTACACAGTTGCTGTTGACTAGTAGGTTTCCTGGTTTGATATCACGATGTAAAACTCTGGCGGAATGGAGGTATTTTAAGCCTGGCAAAAAATACACAAAATTCATCAATGATAAAATTTTGAATCAGGGAATCAAGTTTTGTTTCTTATGTAATTTCATCAAGAAAATCATAATTAATGTACATAATTTTAGCCCATTTGACATCGATCATACAAATTTGTAAATAGTAAGAAATAATAATGGTGCGTAAACCATATGATAATTGATAATAATTAATATAATTGTAAAAAGCCTTTGCCAGTGTCAACTAGGACCTATAATTATCTCAAGAGTACAAATGTTAAAGCAAGACTTCGACATGGTCGGAGGTGACTTACCTCTGAGTATTTGGTAGAGAAAGACTTCGACATGGTCAGAAGTGACTTACCTCTGAGAATTTGGAAGAGAAAGACTTTGACATGGTCGGAGGTGACTTACCTCTGAGTATTTGGTAGAGAAAGACTTTGACATGGTCGGAGGTGACTTACTTCTGAGAATTTGGTAGAGAAAGACTTTGACATGGTCGGAAGTGACTTACCTCTGAGAATTTGGTAGAGAAAGACTTTGACATGGTCGGAGGTGACTTCCCTCTGAGTATTTGGTAGAGAAAGACTTTGACATGGTCGGAAGTGAGGGGTTGTGGAGAAACAATGATCTTGTGCAGGTCACTCTGCATTAGCTCTGTTAGAACATAACTGATCAGTGGTCAAGGAATAAAGATTTTGATTTTTCAATCTTAGTTAGTATACACAAAATTAAATATTCTTGCATCTATGAATACTCCCTTTTCCAATAAATCATGGGAAGTAATCGGTTTGTTGGAGGTTTTTGTCTCAATTTTCTGCCTCGATCACAAATTCTGATGACATATGGAACAAATCTGGTTATCAAGTATAAGTGCATGGGCAAATCTTGACAAATTTTAAAAGGAAGACTAGGGGAATATGGTTTAATATTGATTTTTTTTTTAATTTGAAGAGTATACGACCATGTCTACAAATAAGTTTCAACATTCAGCTTTGACAGTTATACAAACAATAAAACAAACAGATTATTAAATATATTTACACTGTAAACATTTATATATAAAAGTGATTACTCCTGCCATAATACATTTTAATTACTACACAATTGTGAATTCACTTTCCTCTGAAATAAACATCCACAAGCTGCAACTAATTTCATCAATAAGTAGGTAAATAAAAAATAAAAAATAATGACTAGAGCGTATTTAGAATGAAATGAGTAATCAGTTCATAGATATCAACGAATAAAACTCAAGAATGACGCTTCGTCCTCTCTTACTGTTGCTATGGCAACAAAACTGCCATCTGGCTGCAGAATTTATCGCCCCTTCCTTCCATCTTCTACATTAGCTATTTGATTGAGTCGGTGGTCGTCACCCAAGGGTATGCTCTCAACATTTGTGACAAAATAAAAAAGCCCCAAATCAATATCAAAGAATATGCAAGTCAATTTACTACTTAGTTTGCAGGGTGACCATGTTTTGTGGTGGCAGACAGTCAACAATACTCCTCCCAGATTCACAAGACATCTGATATTTTTTCCGATATTTGTGATAAGAGTCATAACCACGCTAATGAGGATCTTGGGAGCTTTTAAACGAACATGAAAAATTGTAATCCATGCTGTTTTTCCCCAGGCATCATGGAATGTATTCATACATATATAATCAATGTTACACCGTGAGGTGGTCCTTGGATACTGCAAGTCTGTCCGTCAGCATGGCATAAAAGGTTTGTTTTGTCCTTTTACTGACCTTCAGGCCAAGTTTAAAAACTGCTACGTTACTGTAATATACATATTTTTCTTTGAAATAATTTCCCTTTTTTCCCTGCACTCTTAATTCCTTTTTTTTATACTTAATTTTACATTTAACCTTTTTTTCTCCAGATCTATTCAGCATCTTTGTAAAAAAAATATATGATTATAGATCTGACATTTCTATTCACGCAAGAACTAATCATTGAAATTATTGGACAGAAAACCAGTCTGTAAAACATAACATATGTCCCTGCTCCCACTCTGGTGAAAGGAAAGCCAGACAGTGACACTTAACAAAATTTAGCAAATGAAAAAATATAGGTCACAGTGACTTACATTTAGTAATAAAGCGTACTAATTCTCACTATGTACCAAAATAAAGCTTGACGACTGCTGGCCGGCAGACTTCTAGTATTTGATTAACCCATTCTTCCCAGAAGGCACATTTGAACTCTTCCAATTAAAAGATTGGAATAGTTTATTATGAAATTTAACCCTTTCACCACTGCAGACCAGAATGGACTCATCCAGATCAATGCATGGTAGAGTTTACTAAAGTTACATAGGGGTGAAAGGGTTAACGGGTGAATGATCATGTATGGACACATGGACAGAGAAAATAGCAACAAATTGAATGCCCCTTCACTAATGAGGAGACAGGGGACATGAAATTATTTACCTAACCTACATAATGCATATTCATTTACCTATCAATAATACTGAGGTAGACTTGGTCAAGGACACACAAACAATCATTATTAATCTCAGCATGGTTTAACCATTGCATGAAATTAGTCTGCAGTCTGTCTTCAGATATAAAGCCCATAGCCCGGCCATTAGGATATACACATCTACTGCACAAAGACTGGCAAAATCTTTCAGAACACTTTGACTACAAAAGGAACTGCAAGGTTGAGAAAAAACACAACAAAGGACTCGTTTGTTGAACAGAGAATTTAACACAGGCTTACAAAATCATTCACAAGTGAATCGGGTTTCCTCGAGGTGTACCAGAAGTAACTCAATAAACGATTTAGAATAAGACCCGGCTCTCAACCGAGAATACACACAAAACTGTCTCACATTTCACAGAGCAAGGAATAGGACTATATACAGAATAAGGTGATACAACAGTGATGGAAATAAAACCAAACGACGGGCAATAATATTTTATAACATATGATCAGCTTAACCCATTCACCTCTAAGTCACATTTGAACCTCACCAAATCCAAGACTGGGCAAGTCCATTAGAAAATGTAGGGTCGACTGAGTAAATACAAGGATTCAGCATACATAAACATACATGAACTTGTAAAATGGAGTTCGGGTTTAAATAGTTAGACCAACTCAGATTATAAATTCACTAACGACCTACAAAATCTTTGTTATTTTTAATGGTCTTCTGATGGTTAAAATCAGCACTTTATCATACAAACATGAAAATATAGAACATGATTATTATAACCTGGTACGTATTTCCAAATATTATATCTTCAAATAAATGATTGATTTTGATTAATCCTTGGTTTTGTCGCATAATCAAATACCAACAATATTGACAAAGGACACGAGACGAGATATAATCATGTTTTCACTTCATGATCTACACCTAATTTATATATATAATTGAATATTGCTTTCCTTTAAAATGCCGACCACTTGAATATTTGCAAATTTGCCTTGACCCAAAGACAAGAGTTTCCGCATTACATAGGTTTGTAGTCCACATACTTGAAACTGTCCTTAATGTATATAACAAACATTGAGTGATCTGACTGGGCATTCCAACACATTACTGTTACTCTAACTGTACATGTACTTAGTGAAAATGTCATTCTATTTATAGACGTAGAATTATAGATGTCAAACTTAGGTATTTAATCATGTGACAGAGACCGTGTCACGATTACAGTAAAATATTATAACCAAATAACTGCCCTTGTGACGAATGAATCAGGAATAATAATTGTAATCGGAGATGCTAATGCGCTAGTATTAAAAGCCTGCAGATATATTCCGTGATGCATCAAACCAAAATTGTTGTTCTTTTTCAAGCTTCCCCCATAGTGTTTGCAATGACCTTATACCTGCTTAGTGAACGGAGTACATCATATAACTGCCTGGGGGCTGGGGGGTTGGGTGCTATGTTAGCATATCATCAGCATACAGTACACAAAGTATCTGTAGGGACACCAGGTACTGATAGAGGTCAGCCCAGTACACATGTTCAGTCTAGACAGCGTTGGCTGAATGTACTACACCAGCCCAGCTTACAACAGTACTTTGTGTCTGAACTCATACAACCTGTACTACCAGCTCAACTTAGTACCTACACAATAACATGCCCCGGGTCAGCAGATAGAAGCACAGAGACAGGAAAGTAACTACACAATAACATGCCCCGGGTCAGCTGATAGAAGCACAGAGACAGGAAAGTACCTACACAATAAAATGCCCCGGGTCAGCAGATAGACGCACAGAGACAGGAAAGTACCTACACAATAAAATGCCCCGGGTCAGCAGATAGAAGCACAGAGACAGGAAAGTACCTACACAATAAAATGCCCCGGGTCAGCAGATAGAAGCACAGAGACAGGAAAGTAAGAATATTTACAGGAGAGAAAAGACAGACAAACATAAGAGCAGGAGAAAACCTGAAAAGGGAGTTGAGAAGTAGAGAGAGGACAGATATATAAGATCAAACATTGTACTGTATTACAAATATTTGGAACTAAGCAATTTCAATATTGATAAACTTGTGAAATTCATTTTGGGAATATTGAAGTCATCACTACCATAGATGTAGAAAGTACATATTGAAAACGAGGAAAACATCGCGACAACACGACACTAATTTACTTAATTCTGTGTTATCACTGCACGTGTCATGAAGCAATTACTGAACTATTCACAGAAAAGCTCTTTCAAATATTCTATGCTTCAAAAGGATGTGGGGATAGATTTAACACAAACATGGAAAGTACAACTTTGGTCTTAATCTATACCTAATAGCAGCGTGTGCTATGACTGATGACGTCTGGCTATAAACTATATATATATATATATACAACACATTTTCAATTTAATGCAATAATCAACAGATAGAATAAGGACAGCTGGTCTCTAAGTCTGCTTGCATTGGTGCATGTATGCTGGACCACATTCAATTAGGGACCCTCCCCCTTTTCAGGAGGAATTGAAATTAAATAGACCCCCTCTCCCTCTAAGTCCTGACCAAGTCTGGTCAATGATTTTATAATACTTACGCTTTACTTCATTTAAAAAAAAATGCCTTATGGTAATATATTTTGGGCGAAGTTTTTATAAATTAAAAATAAAAGGAATTAGGGTCATATTACAAATATTGCTTTCAGCACCATCACTTTGCAAGAAAAATAAAAAAGGAAAAAAAAAAATTTCCTGTATAAAAGATTGAACGAGGCGAGGAGGACTGCTGGTTGTCCGACACTTTATCCTTCTCAAGATAAGAACAGCCTTTGAACTAGGCTCACAGGGAACTACCCCATACAAACTGTCACGACCAATACCAACACACTTCCTTATTGACAAGTGTGAGCATGTTATAGACTCGACATCCTTGTTGTCTACACTACAGCAATGTACATGTACATGTAGCAAATTAGACATGAATCGCAAGGTAAAGTAACCTGTCCGCAACAATGTAGCAACACCTTAAGCTAAATATCTCAAACAAGCTCAGGTAAATTTGTAACAAAGCTTTTGTAAACTTATACTCCACCTAAACAAAGCCTTATATTGGACCCATAATGGCCTTGATTATTTTTTGAAAGGATACACTTCTTGGAAAAAGTCGATGTTTGGCGGCTGCAAGATGTCGAGAGCTGATAATACCTGAAACATAGAGAAAAAGAAGTCAGACTTGTGAACACAGCTAAACATAATAATTAGTTCCACACCAAGCTGTCATCCTGTAAATAATGTTACACCATTATTTCAATTTCATCATTTTAATCCTGTTTACAAATTTTCTTTTCGTATATGAAAACCCTTCATCAATGTTCCATTTTTTGGCAAGGTTGGACACTAGCCCTGTAATCGGAGACGAATATAGATTTCAGCATGGACAAGTGATTAACGTTACCCGACCTATAGTAGTCTCAGAGTAGTCTAGGATTAATTAATCAACATTTCACTGACAGGTTATAACTTATAAGTCAACTTTCTCTACAGCTTAAAATACAAGACTTTATGTAATGATTTTAAAAAATTCCCAAGAATTCACTATCGTTGCAACAGTTTGTTTTGCTATAGTATATCCTACAGCATTACTTCTACAAGATATTTTTTAATACCTGTAGCTAGTTCAAACAGGATAACTCATGCTACCTTGCTAGCTGTTGTACTTGGAACTCAAGCTAACCAGACGGCTGGGTGTTCTATTGCCAATCAATTACTGCCAGCTCAAGCTAACCATACTTAGATGCTGACATATGATACAGCAGCTGTATAGCTGGCCTGGATGTTTAGTATATGGGTAGATTTTTCCCTAAAATCAATAGACAGTACACTGGAGACTGGCTCACACACCAGCCACACAGCCGACACCGGCAATCCCACTTCTCCATCTCTCACAAAACCCGTTCAATACAACACAACTCTTTTCCATCAATGTTGGTTTTAAACGCTTAATTCATCGATTCTGACTTTCTCAAACAATTTTACACAAGGAAACAAAGTTTTTTATATACTGGAAATTTTATGACATGATATTTTGTTAACAATTTTTAAATGTTATTTTTTTATGAATTTCATTACTATTAATTATAATATGATCAATTCAAAAAAATAACACAAGATTATTCCAAAGATGGATATAAAGGCAGAATTGTTTTATAATTTGCATTTTTGAACAGAAATCTCATTACTATTGATACAAGTTATGGGAAAATTTTAAATCAAGACAAACTAACAATGTTATTGCTATGCAAATCGTTTCAGCATTTTTTCAAATCCATTGAACATTGCAATGGACTGTTTGTTAAAAATCATAAACCTGTACTACCTGGATTTGATGTGTTTTACGTCAATAGATGCATTGGAGCGTGATTTGTGGTGAACAACCTAAAGGGAAAGTTATGCTAAAGCTTGTCAACCCACTGTTTAATTCCCCCTCTAGTCGGTGACTTAGTGGCTCGTAGGGTGGAGGGGTGAATCACGACGCATTCCCAACATAGCCGACATTCCTGGGGTGGATCTACCTAGGCCAGATATAACGAGTATCAAACACCCCCAGAACAAAACCTTCACATCATTTACTTAGGTGTCGAGCCAACACAAAAATTATAACAATTTCTAACCAGGCCTGGTCATGCTGGAAAATAATTCTGGTCTGGAAGTAAGCTTTGGTTGAGGATAAAGTGGAGATTTTAAGAGGTTGAAGGAAAGGGAGGGGATAACATCAATATATAGGTACACGTACTCAATACACTACATACTTGCAGCAAATTATGTATCGAACCAACTCAACAAGTCAGTGTTGGGGATCGCGTGGAAACCAGGCTGGTGTTGGTGATGAGGTGATAATCATTTATTTAGTGGGTTTAAAGTTTTTTAGGCGTTTAATAAATTCACCTGCTGAATAAGTTGATAAACTTTCAAATCAAAACAAAATATAATTTACACTTAAAATATCATATATTATTGACACAAAATATAGCATCTATAATAAAGTGCAATAGCACTTTTTCTTGCCCTTATCACTAGAGCAGGAAAACAGTTACCTGGAAAATTGGCCTGCAGGGAAAACTTTGACAAGTACTAATTAATAAGTGAAACGCCACCTGCAATTGGCATGTTTGTTGTTTATAGTGTTAATTGGCACCCCAGGAGACCAGATACACAGAATACAGCTCTATCTATTTATTATAAACACTGGTAGATTTAGGGGGAGGGGGGAGTTCACATGACATTAAGCTACAAAAGTAATCAAAGCTTGTTAACTGCAGAGATTAAAGGTCAACCCTTTTGGTGGCAGAGATCTGTACCCTGTTAGGGAGTGCATCAAGATCTATAGAGACAGGTATGGACATAGCATCGTTATCACACCTGACACCTGTACACAAGTACCCACATAGGTAAGCCAGCTAGTGGTCTCCTGGAGACTACACTTGTAGAAAGGTGGGAGGGGGACATCTGTACAGGTGTATCAAATACCTGGGGAAGTCTGTCAGGTGTAACTATCACATTGACACACCTGGGTAGTAGAGGTGGAAGTGGGGTGGGTGGAGGGGTCTATGTAGCACCATGTGTACATCATATTTAATTACAATTACACCTGAGGACCTTATGACACCATGAAAGTCTATATCTAGGTCATTTGAGGGGAGGAAGTGAAGTGGGAGACAAATATAGGGCAAATAAAACAGTTTTGTTTGACATTCTGATTTATTACAGACATATATACATGTATGCAGGTTTTCTTTGAAGCCTTTTTGACAAACAATTACAAGGCCATATCAAAATATGAACACACCCACTATGTTTAGATACTTAACCAGCACAAAGCCTGCTGGACAATTAGATTAGAGTGACTACTCAGTATACATTGGCATGCGTGTATAAATACCTAGATAACAGGACACGCCCCGGTCTACCTGTGGACACACCCAACACTACCTTATATGGACAGGGCTGGGTGGCCCTTTGTGAGTATCACAATCATGACAAGAGATTGCCTGCCTGATCCGGTTGCAAATAAAATTCAATTGATCAGTATAGAACAGTGTTCCCAACTGGGCAAATTTACATTAAAATATAATGAATCGATAAGGAATGATTTGACAATTTAAAACCGATCAGAAACAAACTTGTTTTATTTTCTAACAAATATTTGATACATATATATTTTTTATAGACAATGAAAGTATGTGTTAATTTAAAGAAATCAACAACATGCCTTGGTTTTCTTTCTACATCATAAACAAGGAAAGATCACGTTGTTTTCAGGGGAACCAAACAAGTTAAGCACATTCTTGGTCTGGGCTCTCGACGTTACACTTAAGGCTACACCAATGCAACCTACTTGCCAAACAGGATTTATATACCACCTGTAAAGGTCAGCCAGGTTAACTAAGAATACTCGCTGACCCAGGGGACCAAGCCAGTCTACTGATAAAGTCAAGTTAAATATACACCCCTTTTACGACCATAGCTCACATTATAATATTTTTTCTCTATGTATCTAATCACATTTTCTTCTCTGAAATGAAAAAACTGACTTGTAATGTGTCTGGCAGTTTTTTTATAAGGCCAAAAGAAAAGCAAAATCTGTTTCCCATTTTCCATTTTTTTTGTTCTGACCCTTAAGGCATTTATTTGTGTCCCTTTTATTATGATATGGAATTGTGTTCTGAGTGAGTGAGTGTGAATTAAGCATTAATCCTTTTTTGTTAGTAACGTGCAATTTGTGAATATTTGTTTAAGGAATTTTGTAAGAAACACATGTTATTTAACATGGTTCAAGGGTTACTTAATCCCATTCAGAGATCAGTACATTTGAGGTCATGTACCAGCATGTCAAACAGGACCTTTTAAGTTTTCTACCTCTGTGATATGCATAAAGAGACATCACTCATTTCAAACCCCCATTCAAAATCAATTTTGGAGGATGGCGGATACATGTTGGTTGAATAATTCAATATAGAGACTCTTTTTATTCATCAACTTATAGTTATAGAATGCCTGAGGGACATATGAATACACAACAAATTGATTTTTTAACTTCGATCCGATATCATTCGTGGGGAGAAGAATATTGCACAGCATCTATTGCTACAATGGATGAATTATTGATGTAATTCTAACTCTTAGAATGAGTCGCACGTCAGTGACAACTGTTAAGGTTACCAATGAGAAAAATCCTAATAAATATGCGATACACATATCAAATCAAATCATTTGATACGTGTGTCACTATTAAGGTCTTTTATGGAATTGTTTATTAGGCCAAACAAACATAATGGTGTGTTGCAGTCAATGAAGTCAATGAAGTACAAGTTACAAAGTTTATCAGATCAACATTTGTATCGACGTTGTTCATAGGAATTGGAAACCTGAAACAAACCCTTTCGTTTGGTTTAGCCTGAGGAGAATGATACACAGCTGTAATATTGTGGATCACATGTAACTTTACTTCCAATGTGTTTCCTCATGCATGAAAATCATCACCACATTTATGAATTAACAATTCATTGTAATGACATTATGGATATAGACACCAATGTTGGGGCAAGTATTTACAAAACCCCCCTCCAACCAGCCACTCCATTCTTCCAATAAGCGAATCGAAAATGTCAAAAAAGATAAAATATTAAAATCTTCTTCTTAAACAATACAAAACTCAACAAGCAGGGTTGTACAATTACATCAGCTTGCATGCAGGGCTTGTAGTTTTTACGTTTAGGCAAGAAAACATTTTCATTATTTAATATTAACTCATTCACTGTCAAACCTGAAATTTCATAATGAACTTTTCCAACCTTTGTCCAATTGGAGGAGTTCAAAAGTGTCTTCTGGGGTGAATGAGTTAACGTATAGCTTCATCCAATAGAATTTTGCAAAATTTGCCTTTCGGGTTAGTGCTTGATCGGTTTATGAAATTTGTCCACCCCACCCCAACCCACCCCACTCCACAAAATAGAATGCTGTGAAAAATGTCCAGACTTGGAAACTTACGTTGTCGTGTTTGAAGTGACACAGCATTTTCAGCTCCCTGTAAACCCGTTTGCAGGACACCAGGTTCTGGAAGACGCAAGGCATTTTCTTCAGCGCCACCCTCTTTCCATCTCGTGGGTCCGTTACTGACCTACAATAACAGAAGGAATCAATGAAACAGAATTTTTTCTAGGATTTCAGAGTAACATAATAATTTAACGTTTTACAGCAAGGTGTCTTTGACTATTTCCAATGATGTGCATGTTTTAATGATACAATGCAAGTTAAATTAAAAACATTTACATTAAAGTTTTTTGCTTTTGTTGGGAAATTATTTGTAAACAATACATTTTTGATCCATATTGTTTAATGTGTATCTACAACCACACATGACATACAGCTGTCCAAGGTATCAATTTCTATGAGACTGTATATATATATATCAAACTAGAAATCTCTGATCACGATGTTAAAAATAAAAATTCACCTTCCCTACAAATCCAAGTTTTTAAATGTCTACTCTTCTGAACTTTTTTCTTTATATGGATCCAGAGATAATCCTGGAGGGGGCCATGGACCCCTTAAAACTGAAATTGATCCCTCCATGTTTCAATTTTCTAGTAATGTTACATAGAATGGCCCCTGATAATTTTGATATTGACTAAAAACTGCTGAAATGGCCCAAGGCTCCCAAATTCCAGGATTTCCCCGTGGCTCAAGTCTAAAACTCTATATCATTAAAATATTTTGAAAAATAAGAAGTTTTATCTACATCTAGTTATCAAAATTGTTTTGGGAGCTGAAAGTGGGAAAAACAGCAATCTTGCAGCCTAAACTTAACTAATATTTTCCCTACCTGGTTAAAATATTTAGTTCAAGTGTACTCAATGTAGCTTTATAGCTGAATATTAATTTCTAATAAAGAAATTGCATTGTAAGAGTGTCCGATAGGATTTTATAAATTCTAGCTGCGGGCTATACAATGTATATGTATGCATGACAAAAACCAATTCAACGACTATGATGCACTAGCATTTTGCAGGTACATATCAATACACATGCACAGATGTACTACCATATGAAACACGAGCGCTATATTTACACTCCAGTGTACATATACAGAACGCTGTATTAATATGTCCCTAGAAATAGCTAACTTGCCATGATTATTGGCAGAAATGTGATCTTGGTGATATTTTATGCATGCTAAGTACTTCTATTTATAGTCGGAGCCTCCGGGAGATGTGCTGTGTTCAGTATAGAAGATAAATGCCACGGATTAGCCAGCAAACTCGACACAAGATGCACACTGTTCGTTATTTCAGCAATCCTAGCAAAACTTCTCTCCCAGTGATCTTTTACCAACAACTTCCAGCTTCTAAATTTGCTTGTTTGGCGCAGATTTATATTGGTGTAAATTACTTTAGTGTTTCTGTTATTTATAAATTTGTATATTGATAGATAACACCATCAAGAAAATTATATTTGAAGGATTTTTCATCATACCAGGCCGCAATTTAGTGGTTATGTCTTTCCATTCAAAAGCATTATTGGAAATCAGACAGACTGTTTCTGGACCAGCAGTGCTTTGAAATGGAAGGATTTTCAGAGAAGAAATGTCTGTGAAACTTCAGCGAAATTCACTGTAACAATGTGCAAAAGTGTATGTCGCATACTTTATCCCCTACAAAGACAGGTGTACCTGTACCATCAATATTTTGTTAAGGAAATTAACACAAGAGGAATAAGGACAAGTTTAGTATGACAAAATTTCACGTCGAGCAATTCAAGAAATGTTTTGTTAATAACCCATTCGTCAATATCTTTCTCCCATCATATATGCATCTCGATAAAATAAAATATAGTGTTACAGTCGCTGGGGTCTTGTTGCAATCTTACTATCGTGTATCATGCATGAAGATTGCTTGGAATCCCAAACATTTGATACATCTGCCTGGACATCTCGGCAAAGCAAAGTGTAAACGACTTTCAGTTCACTTTTGCATTATATACTGCTAAAAGTGACGGGAGATTTTGGGTATTTCCAAGTAATGTAGGAGACATGCTTGAGTGTAGTTTATCTCAAGATACGTCCAATTTTAAACATTTAGAAAAGAAAAAAATATTCATAGAAAACATGCACAGACAGAAATGTCGTCCTGCGCAATCTGTACATCAATTTGCATTTTAAAGTTTGACATGCAGGGGATAATGAGAACAAAACTTGTCGATACAGGCTGATTGAGATAAGTCCTTTGTATCAATGTTAGAGTAGCCTATATCTAGCATGTGTACTCTGTAATGAGAAGTTCACTGCTCGATATGGCGGTTCACCTCCTTAACACCAGAACACAGTTCCCAGACTGTCAGTCAGCAGTTCAAGTTCTGGTAATCATCAGTTGACATATATATGTACATAAATCGGGGACTTTTCCTAGGTGATACACGTAGGTTTGGTTTGTTCATATAGCCTTTAATATGTATTATAGGGAACTGTTCATATAGCATATAATATATATTATAGGGAACTGTTCATATAGCCTATAATATATATTATAGGCTATATGAACAGTTCCCTATAATATATATTATATGCTATATGAACAGTTCTCTATAATATATATTATATGCTATATGAACAGTTCACTATAATATATATTATATGCTATATGAACAGTTCTCTATAATATATATTATATGCTATATGGACAGTTCCCTATAATATATATTATAGGGAACAGTTCATATAGTATTTAATATATATTATAGGGAACTGTTCATATAGCCTATAATATATATTATAGGGAACTGTCCATATAGCATATAATATATATTATAGGGAACTGTACATCTTTTTTCTTTATCATCATGTTTCACTCCTTTATATATAGCGAAGGCTTCAATTAATTTTTCCGTAATTTTTTCAAAATGTATATATATATATATTCAACTCCAGATTAATTTTAGATGCAGGTCACAAATTCAGATCTAAGCTTAAAATGAATGTCAACAGATTAATTTTGAATGCAGGTCAAAAACTCAAATGAAAGTCAACGGATCAATTCGTCCGATCCCCCACCCACCTGTTTCACCGGAACATACATTCAATGTACGCATATATATTGTACCTGTATCACACGGAATCGAGCGAGTGCCCTTACATTTCATTACTCACAGATAAACATGTCGATTATCTACTTCTACATGGGCTTAAAGATAAACTTGAAGTTTCTAGACTACCAACAGACTGTTCATCGTCTACACCAGGTAGTTCAAACCTATTACACATTCTATCATCAGAAAGACTGGGCAATTCATCATTGTCTTATCACAAGTCAGCACCACAAACTTCAGTCTTTTGTTGTCGGTGATAATTGGCAACAGGAACTTTTTTTCTCTTTGTTGTAACTTTTTTCCACTTCGTTAGGAGGTGTTCTACAGACAGCACATCATGAGTTTATAGATAATGTCTCGGTTCATCAAGAATATTGCCCTCCACTGACCATTCGGCATGAAGTACAGAAAACAGATGTCGAGGAGAGTATGAATGACACTGATTTCATAGAGAAAAAATAGGACTGTGCATACATCTTGTACATAGACAGCATTTGTCTGCGACCACTGTCAAGCCCTAGTCATTTAAGCTAAATTCATCCCTGAAATTTTAAAATTAACCATTCCAACCTCTGAACTTGAAGAGTTCAAATTAAATGTGTCTTCAGGGGTGAATAAGTTGAACAGATTTTACAAACATTTGTTATATCCTCAAATTCGAACATACGAAAATTGATGCCTATTTCTTGACAACAAGCTATGCGTGCACTAAACTGGATCTGTGCTCTGGTAGTCACAATGTGAAACTGTTTTTTTAATCAATGCCTCCTTCCCTTCCCCAATATATTTTTAGAAGATATCCTTAATATATATATATACATAGTTGGTGACCCGAGGCCATGAAAACAGATTCAAATAAATTGGCTTCAGCTATTTAAACTTAGCTCACCCTATAAAAAGTAAGTATGACCCCAAAATAATCTTTCTTCTGGGTAAAATATCTATGATAATACTTGTATTGACGTGTTTATAGTGATCAGCTAATCTCTGATGACCGTAGCCCTACCCATTCATATCAAGGGAATTAAATCTCTTTTGGTAACTTTAAAGACAGCTTAGGTCTTCTTCCTATGATCCACCACAGGACGTATTTAACTGGAACATGTCGACATTTTAATCTAGGTCAGGATAAATATGTGTGCTTTCCCCATACAGAAGAGTCAATACTATACAGAAATTAGGCAAATTTACTTAAATGTTTTTACTTTTGATATATTTTATACAAAACCCTTGATGTCATTACTACACTATTTTAACCTCTCTCCGACCATGGTGATGTTTCTGCCATCATTAATGGTTTTATTGACATGTTTATTGAATGTTGATGAAAAATAGTATAGAACATGTTTTGATCATGAATACAGAACTTGTCAATATCAAGCTAGCTACTAATGGAGCTAACTATTTCTGACCCAGTATTATTATAATCCATGATACTATTTAACTGGGGTTTATTTGATATTAACCTGAATATCATTCAACCAGAATCAGATTGACAACTGAACTATAAGTCCATCTTCTATGAAATTAGCAACATTAACTGGGAATATTATCTGTAGCCTTGCCTGTTGTTTAGTCATTAGCGGTTGTTTTGTAAAAAAAATGAAAAAAAAATGATGATAGGCCTACCATTCACAATAAAATTTCTCGCTAATATATGACTAAGTATTTGTCTGTATTTCAAGTTGGAGTATAAGAAAGATACACAATATCGGATATTATAATAAGTGGGTTCAACTGTAGTATGACAATTCAATATGCAACGAAACGTGCTATCAATGACCTGAACAATAAACAAAGGCCAATATTTAAAATGTTAACACCTCGACCGAATTCATTATAAAGATGGTATTAATTTGAACATTTATTTGTTATTATAATTCATATTGGTGTGTTTTAATTTGGTGGAGTTTGTGTGTTTCCAGTATTGCTAGGTAGTTCTACGGTTCACGTCAGTGCTGTCAGCGCCTCAGGCCTGATCAGCTGATCCAAACGACACAAAGAAACACAAAGCACACGTCTCTCATTTTCACTGTTATTTCAGTAAAAACAAAATTCAGGTAAAATTAAACATTGAAAATGGAAGGTCCGATATACATTAATGATTGTGTGGCCATGGTTTAGCTAAGTTTGCTTTAGTTTTGTTACTAGCACCGAACGAAAGTGAAATTTCTCCCATCGTGTTCCTGTCGCGACAGACGACAGAACAATGGCTCGCAGGTCGAGTTTACTTACCAGACAACTCCAAATGCACCGTATCCTATGGGTCTGTCCGGCTGGACATCTTGTGGGGGCACAACCTGGTAATAGGGTACCGCCACAGCAGCCGTCAGGATAGCATGTTGGGAGTGGGGAGGTAAATTGGGAGGGGGCATTATAATGTGTCGAGCGTGTCTTTGCCCGACCACCGCCATAACCAACCCACGAAATCCAGCAAGGTGCCTGCACGAAAATCGTTTGGAATGTACTTCTTAATCTCTCCACATGTCCCCTTTTGCACACACAGTACCGCTATGACCTCTCCATCCACATCGGAGAGTATTTTGGTAAAATTCCGTTTATATATTTGAATACATAGATGAATTCGGAGAGATACAAGGCTGTCTGACTCACACGCTTGCGAGTCGACACACAAAGAAGTCACGTGACAACGCCTGTACGTTTCCCAAGATGCCAAGTCAAGGGTCAAAGGTCACACTTGTGCTATTTTCAGAAAATAATATTTTTAAAATATCAATGTTAAGTTAGCATTGCCTTTTGTCATTAAATAACTTGACTAGAGAAAATCATATTTGTCAATTATGACTTACTATTCGGTTGTAACATCGTCCGAAATGTATCTGAGGTAAATAAAATACAGCATGTTTACATAAACAAAGAAGCACATGGCTAAAGACCACGCCCCCTTTTTGACAGAGAATAACCGGAAGTATTAGCATATTTGTGTACGTATTATACACAAAGAAAGGAGGAAATGTGTCAGGATAGGATGAACAATAAGCAGGTCTACGTCATCAGGATAGGATAGGTTACTCGGCTCCTGTCACTCAGGTTAAATAAACATAAACATCACTTAGAACTGTCAACGTAAGCCGAAATAAATAGAGAGAAAATCATTGGCAAATTGATTTTCTCTGTTCTGGGTTACAGTATGGTATTTTAAAACTTCTGATCGGGGTAATTTCTTCGTCGGGGTCATTTCAGCGATATTTCGTTAAAAATATGATTAGATTGACTTGAGAGAACTGTTAAACAGGTTATCTTTTATGCCAAGAAGGTCTGGTGAATCTATAAAGAAGAATTGCAATAAGCGTCAGTTATTGTTTTTTTTCGTGTTATATTTATTGACCAGTTTTGTACAAGGATATTGATCAACCCAATCAACTGTCTTTCGTAAAAAGAAAAAGTTTGAAAAAAATAAGTATACATGAATCAAAGATATCAAAAGACAAATTTTGGTATTATCAAAATAAAAATAAAAATTATTACGTCAAACAAGTTAAAATAATATATATACAAGAGCAAAAATAAACAAACCTTAAAATACTATTTAATGCAACCACAATATATTGAAGTGCTGCTGTTTGTAACACTGACACATTTATCAGCTGAAGTGGTTAATGCCAAAAGTTTGAATATTTTTAAAAATAGGTTAAACGTGCACTGGAAAGATCATGCACACAAATTGTATCCGTCGTTTTAATCTACGATGTGTAAATATTAATTAATACTATCGCGACAATTAGACTTCACTAGTTGTCTAGATACATTTAATTTCATACAATGTATGCCATTCTTCGCGCACTCCATCATCAACCAATCAATTAACGAAATGCAGATTTATAACATCACTACAAACCACAGGCTTTCTGTTGATGTCTTACCTATGAGATACCTATGAGATACATCAAAGTATTTGCACGGAATAAATACGTTAAAACAATATTTGGCATTAAATGAAAAAAAAGATACACGCACACAAATAAAAACACGCACAATTACGAGGACTAAACATTAGAGGTAAATTACCAGCTATAACTAAGAGTTTCGCTCGACTATTCGTCGATTCCAAAACATTATAGTGTAGGTTACGTCCGCAGTGGAGAGAAAAAATACGGAAATCATTACAAGGAAACACGAGTTAGCTCCCTTGGTCCGATGGGAAATGATATAAGGCAAAGTAGGCCTAATCACGAGAAAAACCTGTTCGAATCTTTCCCCAGTAAATAGTAATATAAGATATCACTGTTTTATCAACATACAAACAAGTTGATGCATTATAACAAGAATTAAATTATTATTTGAAAGTAAGCTTAAATTCACTTCCCCGTGATGTTCTCAATATCGAGCATAGCGATCCGTAGTACTAAGTAGTAGCAATATAGTGAATAGACCGACAAAAAGCAACAGCTGCNGCTTGTGTAAAAAATATATTATCTATGCGACTTTGGGTTCTCATAAACAGCTGCATGAAGCCTATCAATATCAAAGTATTACTCTACAATTGATATTTAATTAAACAATTCCTTCTAGAGTTCCTCGTTAGGAATTAAAATTGCGAATTGATTTAAATTAAAAACAGTCCCATCCTTTTCTATATATACAGCATAATGTTATTAGCTTAAAACAAAATTATTCTGATGTAAATTCGGAAAATACTCGGGTCTTTCCTTCAATCTCAATAGAAACCATGACATGACGTAAATACAGAATTAAGGAACAGAAATATGACGTCACGGGAACCATTTAACGTGACGTCATAATGGATTTTCTCGTCTGCTTAAACGTGTCCCAATGTATGAATTACAACCAAATATGTTTAAAACAAAATAAATTCCTCCTTTTTCCCGGGCCACACTTCCACTTCAAGTACCTTTAAAAACACTATCAGAAAAAATCGTTTTCATGAGTGTTGCTAGTAGTAATCTCTGATGTATAACCGTACAATTCAAATCAATAACAAGATCGAGGTATTCACCTCACATTCGAAGTGAATACCTCGATCTTGTTATTGATTTGAATTGTACGGTTATACATCAGAGATTACTACTGTGAGGTGAATGTTTATCAGAATATATGGTGGGATGAGTATTTGTGTATGGTTGTCAATATCTATTTTTATATATATAAGAACATATATATATTAATGGTAGCATGTGGCTGATGTATTGATGATTATTGAGGATGCATCTGTTGATGATGATGATGATGATGATAGATTGATAGATTGATAGAATGATGATGATGATAGGATGATGTTTCTGATGATGATAGATTGATAGACTGATGATGTTGACGATGATGATAGATTGATAGAATGATGATGATGGATTGATAGAATGATGATGGATTTGATGGATTGATAGAATGATGATGATGATGATGATGATAGATTGATAGAATGATGATGATGGATTGATAGTATGATGATGTTGATGATGTTGGTGATGATGATAGGATGATGATGATGATGATGATGATGATGATGATGATGATGATGATGATGATAGAATAATGATGATGATGATGATGATGATGATGATGGATTAATAGAATGTTGATGATGATGATGCTAGGATGATGATAGATTGGTGATGATGTTGTTGATGATGATGATGTATTAAGATGATAATGGTGTATTACTATTGATGATGATTGACAAGGCTGATGATGATATTCAGTCACGATGAGGATGATGATGATGAAAGATATGACGATGCAAGAGACAAACCATGCAAATGGGAATTGTATGTATGTGGGTGTATGTGGTGTTTATGTATTTATGTAATAAAAATGTCTTTAAAAATAAACAAATTATAAAAAAAAAAGATCGAGGTATTAATTCTCACTTTGACATAATTTTCGTAAAATTACCTAAAACGATTAGACAACAACAAAGTGATGACGTCGTATGTTCCGCAATGTGTTGTGTTCTTTGAACAATAAATGTTTTTTTTATAGGAAATTAATCAATATTCTTCTTTTAAGAACTAAAATGTGTTGTCTGTCTTTTAAATTATTTTATAAGGGATACCTATGCTTATTACGTTATATAACGAACAAAAACCTGTGTGCGCGCACTTTTTGATTTCTACTTTTCTACGCCAGCAATTGAGACTGACATTAATTACTGTTACGTCACATTAATTTTAACAACAGTAAAAAGCTGTCAATTTCCAAATATCGGTTTTCGTATATGTAGAAAGAGACTTTATATCAGCAAATATATGTTTCGTTCCATTACAAAATTCCAGAATGTTTAAAATGTGTATTTCCACGAATCACAAAGTCTGTTCAACAACAGTATCACACAGCATTTATCAGTAATTGTATTTGTCTGAATATTTAATTGTTCAATATCGGGATTTATACAGTAATCTATTTATGCAGCTATAATATTTTTTTAAACACTGAACGCTTAAGATTATTAAATACAAACAAAAGGAACTCTCCACGGTGGCCGCAAATGCTTCTCTGGCAATTTCAAGTAGGTTCTTTGATCGTCAAACTCATTATCAGAACATCTGATTTATTCATTTATTATAGAATGTATTAATAGTTTTTGTGTATTCCAATAACGGTTTTGTTTGATTGTAAATTATTTTTCATTTTTTTCTTTCCCCATTTAATTTTGATTAAAATCGGAAGTTTACAAACTGTGTTTACCGATATAAGACTTGATGTGTCCTTGGCGCTTAGGCAGTGGAAAACAAATGGCGAGGTGTGACAGACTACGAAAAACACTGGACCAGGTATGAAATACACCACTGCGTTTTTTACTGGTTCATTTTGTGCAAGATTGCCCATTTATGCGTGTATCTTAATGAGTTATAAATGTCTCTCTCTCTCTCTCTCTCTCTCTCTCTCTCTGTATCCCCCTTTCTATCTTTCTCTGTCTGTCTGTCCCCCTCCCCTCTCTCTCTCTCTTTTCAATTAAAGCCAATGTAAATATATATGATATATGGCATCTTGAAAATTTGTATTAATATATTGTAGGGAAATGGCTTAATATCAGTTGTTAGACGTGTGCCAAACTCCCATTGTATGAATTACAATCAAATATGTTTAAAACAAAATAAATTCCTCCTTTTTCCCGGCGAACTTCCGGTAGTTTTTGCATGATGCAACATTACAATCCTTGTGAAACTTACCGACTTTTTGTAGTGGTTCTCTTGTAATTTTTTCTTTAATTTAACTATTTTTTGAATTTTAGAAAAACACAACTTACGACAATGGTTGTCGATTCTTTCTGAGCAGACGACCACGGGCCACCGCATGGACAGTTTTGCGCATGCGTGTTTAATTTCGATCAATACTTGTCTGTCTCGTGGGCGGGGACATGCACGTGGGTCCAGCTTTGATTGGCTGGCAATGTGAATCTATGATTTTGATTGACAGTGAGAGACGACAAGCACGTGCTGATGTTCCGGTTGATATTGTCTATACCATAGGAGAAATGAGACATTATCATATTTATTACATCTTAGGGGGGGGGGGGGGGGGGAAATGTATGTACGGTACTGATTGATTGATTGAATGATTGATAGGTTTTACGTCCCCTTCACGGTTTGGTTCGGTTATCCGGCAGACGATGTACGGTACGTTTTATAGTGTAGCGAATTTTGGTGAGAGTTATCTCCCTTTGACCACTAACCGCGCCGACAACATCGATGAAACATCTCGATGCGGTCTCTTTACATCCTGACATCGTTCTGATAATACGTTCAGTGAATTACCTCCACCTTCAAACCGATATTGGGACCTGAGAACAGTTACCTACTACATGTAGTGACGGTGTGCGACAACACGCACCGCATTTACTACAATAGTGAAGTTTAAAGTCTTACGGATTTTGTGTGAATTATATATCTGGTTAAAAAATTCTCTATTTCATAAGCAACAGCAAGTTTTCTTAAATAATTCTTATTCTCAATAAGGTTTGAACGGAGCAGTGGTTCCTCACGGTTCCCGTCTTGGGTTGCTTTCGTTTTTGGAAATACATTAGTGATATTGTCGATGTCTTGTTTTGTTTTTATTGCAGATTCTTCATCATGTCTTGAAATTCAAACAATTTTGAATAGGTATCTAGATTCTTTTTAAACTTACTGTGTAAAACTTGGTTGGTAACATTTAATCCAGACAAAATTGAGGAAATATTTATTTTTAATTCTTTCGACAAAGTGGAAGATTTTTGTTTTAAGTTAATGACATTCATAGTTCTGTTAGGAAGAAAATTAGCGTCTTACGAAGATTGACATATTTGGTAAATAGAAGTAGTCTTTCAACAATGCATAATTAATGTATTCCCTCTACCAGTTTTAAAGTATGCGTGTGAATTACGGGATTGTTGTACAAAATAATTTGAATCAGAAAAGTTAGAGAAAGCCCAAAGAGAACTGCTCGTATTATAACAGTCCTTCCTTCATATGCCGGTATCGAAATTTACATTTTGAAACAGGTTAAGAAACTCTTTCAAACCGCCGAAAACGTAGAAAACATCAACATTTATATAAAATGCACAACAAGTTAACTCCGGATTATTTAAACGATTTCCTGCCACCTACTATTGAGGAAAATAACTGTTACACTCTTAGAAATAACAGTGATTATAGAGTTGATTCTCTATTTGGGCTTTCTCTTAAATCTCTCCTTTATACTTTCCACTCTTCGTTGCTGGAATTCGTAAGACCTATCAGTGCGATCGTTGCCTTCTATACATTTATTTAAAAACTCTCTTACTTTAAATGTAAAACCATCCCCTCCTATCTACGTCAGTTTTGGAGAAAGGAAGTTGAATATTATACATACTAAACTGAGGCAAACGTGCAGTTCCCCTTAACTATGACCTTTATCCCTGGACTCACCCTGGACCTAAACAAATCAGTGGCCAAGTGTGTATTTAAGTAGCCAATTTTAACATACTTATTCTGACCTCAGTAATTTTATTACGGCAACGTGCTAATTTTTAAACAAAAAACGTGTGATTCTGCATTGTTTTGTAACAGAAAATCTTCGTGGAAATTTATGGTGTATAATTGCCTGCATTTCAAGTATTGAACTCAGTTCATATCTGCATTCACTGCCTGACTATTCAGTAATTCACATGTTACTAGGAGGCCCAATGACCTATTATGTAAATGAAATTGGTTTAGAAGATTTTGACTAGAATCCGATTATGCGATAAAAAGAATGTTTGACTTATATACATAATTATAATTATTATTAATTTGTCTCACAAATACTTGCCTTTTTAAGGCAAGGAAAATGTAAAAAAAATCGAACATAGGCAAGGTATTATTTAAACCAGTATTATATCACTGATATTTAGCAATATGTATATACGTTTGTGAACTTGTAAGAATGTCACTATTATTGTCATTTTGTAAATAAGGTATTATTCATGTACTATCATTGTATCATGCTCTCAAATTTGGAGGAAATAAAGATGATATATAGATAAAAAATAATATATTGACGCCTTGGCATTTCCTACCGTTTTCATTAAAGAAAATAGTTCTACTACATTCGTATATGTACGCCTATATGTTCACATTGTAAACACATTGAGGACTATTTTATTAAAAAGAACATGCATACATGTTCACAAAATTTGTACATTTAATCGTGGGTCCAGCTTTGATTGGCTGGCGATGTGAATCTATGCTTTTGATTGACAGTGAGAGACGACAAGCACGTGCTGATGTTCTGTTGATATCGTCTATACCACAGGAGAAATTCTACTGTATATCAGATCATTGAAATGTATCACCACTTGTGTTGCTCTTGAAGAATAAAAAAAACATGCATGTAATGTACTTTTTTGTACGGCTTTTGATCGGGTTTCAAGGGGCAGTTTTCTTAAATGATTCTTATTCTCAATTAAGTTTGAACGAAGCATGGGTTCCTCAAGATTCCATTCTTGTGACGCTTTATTTTTAGATAGACCTTAGTGATATTGCCGATGTCTTTGATGGTGGTGCAGTGGATAGCGCACTTGCCTTTCACCAAGGCGACCGGGGTTCGATTCCCCGATCGGACGTGAAAAGGTATAGTGTCACCTATATCCCATCCTCGATATCCAGGGGTTCGCTCCCTGCACCCCTGGAATATGTCATCGCAAAATCGAAGGCTCCATGTGCAGCACCTTTAAGATGAACATCAGAAGAATCTCGCGGTCGCGTAACGGTAACAATTGACAGGCTTTGAAGTCGGGCGTCGCTCCTTTGTAATCTTCAAAGGACAGGTATCAGCTTAGCGATTGGTCAGTAGCATAGTTGCTATGACATATTCCAGGGGTGCAGAGAGCGAAAGTGAGCGTAACCCCTGGATATCGAGGATGCCTATATCCCTAATAACCATTATGTAAAAATAAAATAAAAATTTGGACTTCGGCAATGCTATCCACAGATGCTTGACACCTGTCTATAAACATTTGATTGCAATTCTAGGCCTACTACATGTACAAATATAGGACTACTTGCACAACATCAAATTCGAGTGCTAGCTTTGCTCAAGTACGGATTTGTTCACTGGTAGAGGTCTATCATTAGAATCCCTAGTATTTTAGACTCAAAGCACTTGTAATATGTAATTGTTGACAAAATGATTCCATTTCTTGTGTTTTATAATCTTGAAGTGATTCATACCGTCACATCTTTGGAGGATTCACCAAACACCTTGCGTGGTCGGCTCTTTCGTATTGCGGTCGGTTGCGCGCTGTCCAAACATGTTTTAGCTGCACGGTGTCGTCACACCGGATGTTGATCGATTAGAGGTGCATTGTTAGTTCGGAGAATTGGGCCACATTCATTACAGACTAAAGAAGCTGTTTTTAATACCAAATGGTAAGTATCTTATTTGTAAATAGTCAGTTTAAGATGCATAATATTGCAAACAGCGTAGTATTTAACCTAAATTGAACAGCTTTATGATTAAAGCGTCAAAGCATATGGTCCCTTTTGTGGGGCATTCCAACAAATGGCCTCCCCCCTAATCTTAAGCTAACCATGCCAACTTCGACTTTTGAAACACAATTTTTCGCTTCTAACATTGCAAGCTTGTCGCATGCATTTCGCGTTTTTGATTGTTGGTTATTTAACTTGTATTTTTTGCTGTAGTATGTGAATAAATGTATGTATATTGATGACGAATTAGCCAGAATTATGAACTCATTGGCCAGCCATTGAAATTGTCCGAATCGCCGTTTTATTAACATATTTCCGATGGAAGTTTGACTCGTTGATTGGACATTTTCATCATTCTACATCTCAAAAGTTTCTTATACAAGTAAAACATTAAAACATTATTATGTTAAAACTATTTTATATCCCGATAATATGCTTCGCAGGTAATTTATTAGGCTAATTTAACTGGACATTCGGAACATTTATGTCCAAAATCATTTTGCCCTCAGCTCAAGTACAGCAGGTGGCTTGGCTAACATTTGATATTATCTTTGCATAATAATGGTCTCAATTATCCTGTATAAATTTTGTGGTAGTTTTTTGTAGATTGGTCTTAACCCCCCCCCCCCCCCCCCCCCCCTTTATATTACTAAAACAAAGACCTCCCCATAAGATTTCCTTGTATAACTTTTAATTTTCCCTTTTCATGCTAACAACCCTTAAGGGTGTCTGCCTTTAATTGTTTTATTCCCTATCTTCAGTACAAAAATGATGATTAATGTATGTTTTTATACATCATTCATATTCAATATTACTTCAAAGTAAATCAATAATCCAAAACAATTTAGAACATATCGATCATCTTTTGACCCAAGGGAATTCAAAGGGGCCTTCATATAATCTGGAATGTATGTTAAAAAGCAAAGATTTGTTTTCTCAAACTTACTTCTATTACAATTAATGTTAAACTATTTTGCAAAAGAAAAGTGTTCCCAACCTTTATTTCTATATTTTGAGAGCTGTAACCAGAATAACAATTACTTGTTATGGCGTAGATGTACATATACAAATTGATATATGTGTAACAGGAAAGAGAATAATGTGTTACCACCGGGGATCGAACCAACAATTCCTTGGTTCCTAGTCGGACGCTGTACCACCGAGTTTAAAGGGAAATTCCCTCTAGCTCGAGGCTAGAAGGCGGCCTTAATCCTTAAATGTACAATTAAAATCTGCCACATATGATTATTTGCAGCAATTATTTTTTTCCTTTTAAACACGACTCCACCACTGATATTTTCATTCATTTTTAGCTCACCTGGCACAAAGTGCCAAGTGAGCTTATGCCGTGGCGCTACGGTGTCCGGCGTCAATATTTTATTTTAAACGACTTCTTCTTATTAACCAATAGGTCTAAGGTGATGATATTTGGCCAGAAGCAAACTGGGATGAAGGGCTACAAAGTTTGTTAAAATTAGTGACCTTCGCCCATTTTCAAGGTCACAGGGGTCAAATATGTTAAAAACTTTAAACATCTTCTCGATGACCAAACTGCCCAGGGAGATGATATTTGGCCAGTAGCATGCTTGGGTGAAGGACTACTAAGATTGTTCAAATGAATGACCTTCACCTATATTCAAGGTCACAGGGGTCAAATATGTGAAAAACATTAAACAACTTCTTCTGAATAACCAAAATGCACAGGGTGATGATATTTGGCCAGTAGCATGCTGAGATGAAGGGCTACAAAGTTTGTTCAAATGAATGACCTTCACCCATATTCAAGGTCAGCGGGGTCAAATATGTTAAAAGCTTCAAACAACTTCTTCTGAATAACCAAAAATACCCAGGGTGATGATATTTAGTCAGTAGCATACTAGGATCAAGGGCTACCAAGTTTGTTTAAATGTATGACCTTGAATCATATTCAAGGTCAAAAGGAGCAAATATGTTAAAAATATAAAAAAAAATAAACAACTTGTTCTGAATAACCAAAAGGCTCAGGATGTTGATATTTAGTCAGTAGCATGCTGGGATCAAGGACTACTATGTTTGTTAAAGTGAATGACTTTGACTTATATTCAAGGTCACAGGGGTCAAATTTGTTTAAAATCTTTAAACGACCTCTTCCGAATAACCATGGGTCCCAGGATGTTGATACTTTGCAAGTTGCATCGTGAGATGAAAGGCTAATAAAAATTTTCAACATAATGAATTTGTTCGACTTTTAATCTCAGGGGTGAAATGTTTAAAAAAAAAAAATCTTTTGAATGAATTTTAATCATAAATACTGATATTTTATTTTGCCTGTAGCTTTATTTAAGATCACTTTTAAGGTTACAAGTGTGAAATTTATACCAGGTGAGCGATGCAGGCCCATTGGGCCTCTTGTTATTTTAAAAATAACCATCCCTAAAACTTGAGGTAGAGTCGTCAGATGAAATATAAAAATATTTGAAGCATGGCCATAAGCTGAGTCCAAAAAAAATATTTGTGTTTCAGGTATCCCGACCTACCCTAGATTTTACTGCCGACCCGAGATATTTTATAACCTACTGGTGGGATTCTGACCTTATTTTTTACAAATAAATTGCCATTGTAATCGGTTGAAATGCATTGTAAAATTTGAAATAAAACGTAATATTAGTTCACGAAAATAAAAAATGAACAGTAAAATAAAATTATTTGTCATGCCGACCTACCCTATTTTTTCGGCATATTGCCTGAAACAAACATTTTTTTTTATTTGGCCTGATCTTAAAATTTTGTGGATATTTTTAGAATGGAATATTTTTCTGTTTTCTTATTACCCACCAGCCGAGATACCCTTCATGTCATCTATCAGCGAGCGATCCACAGGTCTGGATCACTGTTGTGATATCACAAAATAATAGAGCAGTGATTGTGTTTTCATAGACTTAAAAGATATGTATGCAAATAAGTTGAGGTTACTACTATTTGGTGACAAAACCTAGCTTTGGATGATCATTGTAATTTATTTATTAGACTTTTTATTAAGTCAAGCGAAAGATTTTGAATTTTTAAGATGTATGTATGCATGTATATATGTAGTTTTTGACTTCCTACCATTACTTGTATTATTAGTAATTGTCTATGTAATCACTTGTTATTGAAATGTTGATAGGAGATGGCTCCATAAGTTGTAATATCTTTTGCCAATATATCCCTTGTACCCATTTTGACAATAAAATATGTCTAAAGTCAGTGAGTAAGAAAAGACTTCACTGATAGCAGCCTCTGTCTTACTGGAGCTGGATTTCTTAGTATCGTAATTATCTTACCTTGTAAATAGATATCCCTGGGATAGAGATACTTGTTCAGGCTGTTTATGATTGATAAATGTCCCCCTACTTCTCCACCCTCAGAAAGTATGGGCATGTTCTTCCACTTGTTCAGGCTATTTATGATTGATAAATGGGCCATTCCAATCCCCCCCCCCCCCCTCAGAAAGTGTGGGCGTGTATTTCCTGCATTTATAAAAATCATTCTTAAAATGAATTCCTACATATTCAGAAAATGAATTTACTATCTTGCATGTACCATATATGAAACAATTTTGCTTAGTACAATTGTATCAATAAATAGAATATATATAATAAGCTCCATTTGTCGTGTGCAAATAATTATTGTCTAAAATACTTAAAATAGTAGTTAATGAAAAACTCTAGTAATTTTTAGAAGAAACTCAAGCATCACCAATATTAAAAGTGGGTTTTAAAGTTTATTTGACCAACTAGTTTCATCTCTAAAGTTGAGGCTTCATCATGCCCTGATTATTTTATTGTTATATATTAAAGATAAGTTGATTCAAATCTTTGCTAAAATATATTAAAGAAAACTTTACCAAGGTTCTTAAACTCTGTCTTTTATTTTCAGATAATATTATCACCGTGGGGACAAGCTCACATCACTAATCCAGATCTGACGACAATTTACTAGGAGACCAGGACTAACAATCCAGTCATGGACATCCCGTCCCTGCATCTCCAGCCAGACAGGCGTATGGCCGACCCACATTCCGTAGCGAATATGTCCGAGGGGAGATTTGGCAATGAACTCAACTCACGAGTTGGGCCGCAGTACTCAGCCCCAAGGATGTCTGATTTAGGAAGTTACCCATTTGTTCCAAACATGACAGATGACAGACTTCGTCAGGATACAAATGTCATGAACAAGAACAATAACCGACCTCCGTCGACCCAGTACTCCGTACAAGTCATGGACAAAGACATGGATTCAAACAGTTCCGACAAATCGGCACATAATCGTGGACATATCCCCAACCCCTATATACCTCCAGGGATGCCAGACACCAGGAAACCATACGAATACAAAGACAGATACAAGCGGAGCGTATATGGTCCGGAATTTTTTCAGGCAGCAACGCAACTTGCAAATTTTGGAATGCATAATCAGACGGAAAAACAGCCTGATGCACATTCACAGAAGTCTAATGAGACCATGGATCCCTATCAGAGGAACTCATATGGTCCCGAGTTCTTTCAGGCAGCTACTCAACTTGCTAATTTTGGCATGCATTCTGCTGAGCGGCCCCAGGAACCAGAAGTTTGTGGTATGGGAGGTATTCAGGGCAGTTTTCTGCAGGGTAATTTTGCGATGCAACCTACGGGCGGAGATAAACAAAACGATAAAGAAATGGACAAGGACCCCAATCGACACAACGCCTATGGCCAGGAGTTCTTCCAAGCTGCAGCACAGCTTGCAAACTTTGGTATGCGGTCAGTGGAAAAACCACCCGAGTTTCAAAACCTTACAGATGTCTGTGGAATGCCGGTGTTCCCCGGAGGTTCCGGTGCGACTCAGCAAGCCCAGAGCTCGGAGTCGGACAAGTCGGATAAAGACAATTATAATCAGACTGACCATCAGTACGGAGCCCACCAGGGAATGGGGAAGAAGAAAATTGCAAAGAAACCGAAAGGGTCAAAGGAAGATGATGGAAAGCCGTACAAGTGTGAGATATGTGGTAAGGGCTTCGGACAGCCACACGACCTGCCCATTCATCTGAAGTCACATACAGGTGAGAAGCCGTACAAGTGTAACGTTTGCTGTAAAGGATTCAAACAAGCTTCCATCCTGAAACGCCACCTCAGAATTCACACTGGCGAAAAGCCGTATGAATGCGATATCTGTGGAAATGGATTCATCAATCGAAACCAACTGCACAAGCATCTGAAGACCCACGAGGGCGAGGAAAAGAAACCATTGAAATGTTATGTCTGCGGTCAGGATTTCAAAAATGAGATCACCAATCTGCAGATCCACTTTCTGACCCACACGGGTGAAAAACCAAACACCTGTGGTGTCTGCGGGAAGCGCTCCAAGGACATGAACAAGCTGCAACGGCACATGATGACCCACACTGGGGAGAAACCATACAACTGCATCGTGTGTAAGAAAGGATTCAACATGCCCTATACCCTACTGACCCACCTTCGTACCCACACCGGGGAGTACGGGTACAAGTGTGACCTCTGTGGTAAGGGCTTCAACCAGACTGGGGACATGCAGCGCCATCGCAGGACTCACACCGGCGAAAAACCATACAAATGTGAGACATGCGGAAAGAGTTTCAATTTGCTGTACAACTTGCAAACTCATCGTAGGATCCACACCGGCGAAAAGCCGTACATCTGCACCACCTGTGGCAAAGGTTTCGCAGACGGAGCCAACCTTTACCGACATAGCAAGACCCACACCCAGGAGAGGTCATACAAGTGTGAAATCTGCAACAAGACCTTCACCTTGGCACAAAGCGTCCAGCGACATCGCAGACTACACACTGGCGAGAAACCCTACAAGTGCGATTTATGCGGCAAGACTTTCAGGCAGAAAGGAAACCTTGGTGTCCACAATAAACGAGTGCACATCAAACAGGCGAGGCTTGCAGCTGAGAAAGAGGCCAGATCTCAACACGATGCCGAGGAGAATGCTGTTGCTTTGGCTAAGGTAAAAGAGGCTAAGGCCAAGTTGAGAGAAGAGAAGGCAAGAATCAGGCTCGAGAAGAGGGAGGCAAAAGCTGTCGCAAAAGCAGCAGCCACTGCTGCCAGGGCGGAAGCCAAAGCTGAGAGGTTGCGAGCAAAACGGGCACGGGAAGAAGAACAGGAAAATGAAGAAGGACAAGAAAATGAAGAAGAACAGGAAAATGAAGATGAACGGGAAGTTGAAGAAGAACCAGAAATTGAAGAAGAAGAGCATTTGGAACCAGAGGCAGAAATGGAACAAGAAGTTGAGGAGGTAGAAAATGAGACTAAATCTGGAGATGAAGAGGAACAGAATAACATGGATGGGTCGGAAAAGTCAGAATCAGAAAAATCTGAGTCGGAAGGTGGTAGTGAAAGTGAGGGAGAGGAATCGGTGGAGGAGCATGAAGACAAAGGGGATTATTCAGGACCAGAGTCGCCCATGGAGTGAAAGGACATCCCTCCACCAAAGTCAGGGAGAGGGAGGAGTTGATGATAAGACACCTACCATTGCCCCATATGAGGCGTAGGTTTGGAAATTGTTGGTGATCGGGCACCCAACAAAACCCAAATGGCTACCATATCAGGAAACAGTCAATTCCTGTCAGCTATATCAGGTCAGTTAGACAAAGATAATGACCTTACCGTCCTCGTTATCTCGGTCAAAAAGGGATGAGGGATAAAGACACGCTCGTAAAGACATCTGCTGAACAACCTGTCTGTATTATAGTGGACCTATTCAACTCATTCATCCCTGAAGACCCATTTAAACTCTTCAAGTTCAAAGGTTGGAATAGTTCATTAGGAAATTTCAGGGGTGGATAAGTTAACCCTATCACCCCTATGCAACTTGAGTGAACTCTACCATGCATTAATCTGGAAGAGTCCATTATGGTCTACAGACAGTACAGTGGTAAAAGGGTTAAGGCATGGAATCATTATATACAGGTAATGGTTTTTGCCTTGTGTGACGAGAAACCGGTCGGTGGATTAGGGAGAACTTTAACACAGGTAGAATACGCCTCTGTAAAGAACAGACTTTACAGAGTCACTGTTTTAGATCTTATGACTTGTTTGCATTTATTATTTGTTCAAGGTATTAATTTCTAGACAAAACAGTTTTTCCAGTTGAGGTTTTGTGTGAATGTTTAGTCCACTAACCCTGTGGTATTCAAAGTAGAAATATATGTAGAATTATTGTGGACGAAGGAATGAGAGGACATTTTTCACAAAAAATATGTTTACAAGTGTGGAATCAGTGAGGTGAGGATATAACACTCTTATTACTTCCAGACCCAATACACTTTGAATGATGCTGTGTTTAGCTTTCCCTGTTTTACCTATATTTCATCTTCATGATAACTTCACAATGTCACTTCCCTCATTTTACTGTCAAGAAATCAGATGCAAGAAATGCTTGGTTCTTATTTCGAAACCAAACTTTGAAAATATGTGGTGGTTTAATTTCGTGGATGTTCTGCTGATGTTATAATCACAGCCAGATACAAGTTTTTAACCCTTTCACCCCCAGGTAAACAAGTAGACTCTTCCATACATTGATCTGGATGAGTCCATTATGGTCTACAGTGGTGAAAGGATTAAACCCATAAAAACACAAATGCTTTGAAAGAGCTAAACACAAAGCCTATGAAACCTTCCAACTGATGAAGCTAGTTGAGACCATATAAAAAGAAATTCTAAACATTCGATTAAAATGGACGGTTGTTCACAAGGTATTTTGTGTGTCTACATTATCACTCAAAATATATTTGCTTTCCTGATTTTTCGTTATTTGTGGTTTAAAACAAATCAAATGTCCGCGATAAACTGACCAACCAACCTGCAAAAATTGGTCTTGCTCAAACAAATTCTGTTGTCAATTTCTTTTTTCGAAATTTCTGAAAAGTAAAACAACTGTATAGATATAGAATATTTTGTATTGGTGATACAGTATTAAATAGACATGTCCAACACTGCAACGTAAGAAATAAAAGACTGAAATAGTAAATTTTACATATACAATATGAACGTTATTTCTAGAAAACTATTTTTTTCCTGAATGCAAGATTCAAGACATTTCCTCGTGCAATCTACGTATACCCTATCTAAAGAGACATTAGTCCGAAATTGGTAAATGGTGTATTGTTATGAGAGTACCTAAATAGTTGTATGTGTTTATCGTCGCAGAAACAACAATTGAACAGATCCGGTTGGATTGTTGCCTGCGTAACGTTTTGTTCAATGAAATTCAGCAATAACCTTTGTTATAGGTAGAATGTGTGTATGATACTTAACCGGGTTTAAACAAATTCACCTCTGAAATTTCATAATGAACTATTCCAACCTTTGAATTGGAAGAGTTCAAATGTGTCTTCAGGGGCAAAGGAGTTAAACCCCCTTGACTGCTTACAGATGTTTTTTGTTCAGTATGTGTAACAATTTTATTTGGAAAAGTGAATTAATAAGTGTATGATATGATTTTATATATATATATATCGAGAGTGTACAAATATATCAAATATATAGAAGTTTTATGTTATGATTTTGATATAGAAAAAATAATTGTATATATATCATTACTTGTATAATACTGTTTACAAAAACCACATACTTTTGTTGATGCTAGTTCAAATTGTACAAGTTATTATTTGAACATACATTGTTTTGTTCTCCTCTGCCACATGCACTGCGTTGATGAGAAATGGTTATAAGACAATGACTTCGCATTTTGGGGGCAATTTTACACAAGTTTTGTTGAAAATATTCCAATATTTTTTTTACATTTAGGAGAAAAAAGAAATTGCATTTCAACATTCTGAGATTAATAAGAACCAGATTCTGAAAAAGGTTCATTGCGAAAAATAAATAAAAAATCTGAATGTGAGAGCCCAAAAAGTCTATCTAGGAGGAAATATGTCACAGGATTTTCATCATAACATTATGTATCATGAAATGAACTTCATTATGATAGATAATAGGCTTTTGTTTTGAGTATATTGTTGAATACGTTTCATCACATATGTAAGTATATACATATCTACAAATACAATTTCACATCTGTATATTCCATTTTCAAAAGACAGATTCTTTAAACTGTACAAATTGCTTCTATTCTGTATAGTGTTATAAAAGGTGTTGCTTACAATTTTTTTTTTAATTTAACAACCTTGAAATATTTTTAAAACAGTTTCATTAAAGATATTTCTATGTATTTCAGTTTAGAATTTGAATTAATTAAAATAATTTCCCTTTTTTTCTAAAGTGCCATTATTTGATGGAGAAAAAAAATGTTACAAGGGAGGTAACTTGTATAGTTAGAAGTAAACTGTATTTCCTGACCAGAAGCTCTAACCCTTTCACCCCTAGGTAACTTGAGTAGACTCTACCGTACGTTCAACTGGATGAGTCCATTATCGTATACAGTGGTGAAAGGGTTAACTTGCTTGTGTGGAGATGTTCAAAGTCAGATGTGAATCTAGTTTAAAAAATACTTTTGTATATATTTTTTCATTCAATAATAATCATGAAAAAATGATTGTTTTCTTAAACCGTAACTGCCTCTGATTTTGGGGAAAATGTTTTGTTTTGTTTTTAATCATAGCCCAATTCAAAGATTTGAAATGTATTATAGTGCAAATTATCTAGCATGTTATTGTACAATTGTGTATCACAAGCTCCATATCGCACAAATACATGTAGAGGAAAAAAATATAGGTGGATTTGAGATTTTACTATTATGATAGAAATTGAAATGATCGTTGTGTGTTAATAAATTGAATATGTAAGTAATATGTAATGAAATCAAGATTATATATCATTATGTTGTATAATATTTAGTATTAGTCATGTTTGTCAAATAACCATTTTTATATATCTAGAATATCATTTACAGTTGCTGGTTATTTTTTTACGTTTCTGCCATAGTGACTGCTTAGTTTTCAAAGTAAAACGCAGAAATATATACCCCTTTGATACAAGTAATTTTATTTCAATTTTGGGAAAGATTTTGATAGAGAAAGAGATATAGCTATCATTTTGGGCAGCTGAAGTTTTGCCCCTGATAATGCAGGAAAGGAAAATACCACAGCACTGCTTTGTGTGAAAAACATAAATTATTCATAAAAATGTTAGTTTTAACTGCCATCTTTCAATTATGTGAAGAAACCGAAATTAAGAACTATTCATCAGTTAATTTGCTTAGCACAATGATAGTGCTCACAGATTTTATTTTGAAATATTTGATTTTCTTTGATTAGATTTTACGTTTATCCAAACATTCTGTTATGAACATTTCAAAATAAATGATAAAAGCATCAATTTACATAGAAAAGGTATTCAATGTTGTATTCTTATTAAATAATGAGAAGTAGCATTATTGAAGGTCTTTATTAGACAATAACAGTCTACAGGTAGATGTAGATGTTTGTTAAAAACCGATCACAGGCAATTTGTCATTGGCTTATTAATACTTTGTTGTACATAATGTTATGTAAGTCTGTAAATTTCTAGAGAAATTATTAATGAAAGGGGGAAATATTATTCTTCAAAAAGTCATCGATAGATTTCAGTAATTTTATATACTTCATGGTTTTTTTTGACACATTTTGAATTTGATCATTGCTGTTAATTTTGCAATCACTTACCAGGTAAGTTATTATACATTTGATTGATATATTTGAGCTGTAGCATCATTTGAGCTTTGGTTTAAATTTTGAAATTACTCTGGGTCCAATATCTTTGGGGGAAAAAAACCTGATGATGCCCTGACGAGATGATAACTTTGAAGCCCCTAGGGTGTTTTATAGGGTGATTATGGTATCTTTTATAATCGTTTAATGTTTCTTTGATGGGTCGAGTTTATAAAAATTGTTAATGATGTTACCGCAAGTAAATTTGCTGGAAGTGCTACAAATGATTGTCACGAAGTGATTTCATATAAATATTTGGCAAAGGCACGAATCATGTAATATTTTACAACAGTTAAATATACAGCAGTTTCCTTTTTTTATTGAAAAAGTTGTTAAAAATGTTATAACAACAGTTTAAAATAATTTCGGAGAAATCACAAAATTATTGGATAATTAAAATATTCGGACCTCTTAAGGGACAGAATTTAGGAATTTCAAAACAGTAATTATTGGAATTCAAATTTGTGTTTCATTTAGAAGTGAATATGATTGACCTGGGAATGTGGCTTAAATATCTGCAGTCTTGTTCCGTCTTTGCGTTTTTGCAGAGTTATCTTCTCTTGTGAGCAGGTATTGATTGTTATGTCATTGGTTTGTGTGAGAAAATTACGTCGTTTTCTCAAAAATTGATGACGTTACTCTCACCAACAAATGACGTTACAATTAATACTTGCTCACAAGAAAAGATAACTCTGCAATACGAAAAAGACGGAATGTACTGTGAACGGCTTGAAGGTTTTTATTTTCTGTTTGTGTAGACACATATAGCAATAACCTGTTTTTTACGTGATTTTTTTTTTGGTTTACTTGATGTAGATTTAGAATCATATTGCTTTTTAATGATTGTTTATGTTAGGTAGATTTTTTTTATGATTTTGCTTTGAAATTTTGGAGTTTTAAAGTGTTATCTTGGAATAAGAACGGTGAATTATTGTCCGATTGTATTTCTCACCTGTTTGAATTTTGTACCAGTTGTTAAGAGATATTGGACAGTGTTTGAGTTGACTTCAGATGAATATCAGCTGATTAATTCAAGGTTATCATAATTTTGTGTCTTTCCTGAAGAGTTTATTACATTCAATTTAGGATTTCTTTTCCAAAGATAAAGTTGCTGTACCATATAATGGTATTTAATAATTCTAAATTGAATTGAGGTCTGTTAATATATCTCAGTTTACCTGATATATGATGGTAAATCTACATTTCTGTATAAAATTGGCCGCATTGGCCATGTGGTTAAGGCGTCGACATTCTGTTACCACTAGCCCTCCACCACTGGGTCGTGGGTTCGAGGCCTACGTGGGGCAGTCACCAGGTACTGGCCATAGTTCGGTGGTATTTCTTCGGGAACTCCAGATTTCTTCCGTCACCAAAACCTGGGATATCCTTAAATGACCATAGCTGTTAATAGGATGTAAAACACAAACAAACCAAAAAACCAAAAACCAAAAGTATAAAATTATGTCTGGCTACAGTCAAGAGACCTAGCTATCACACTCTCTGCAAGAGAATATTTTCCGGTTTAAAAAAAAATCTCTGCTGTCCTATAATTTGACCTGAATTTCCCTACAAGTTGACCTCAGCCTAGCAGTAACGGAGTGGTGTAACACTGTTTGAAGAAGTCGTTTCATTTTTGGAATATTTGGAATATTCCTCCGTTGCTCCGTAGTTGGGTCATTATTAGATCGTACAGATGAGGGAGGTGATGCCAGCCCTCACTGTGGTGCACGCTGTCGGTCAAGTGTCCAGTAAATTGACCATAGTACCAGTTTATACCTATATGTAGCATTATTAACTCATTCATCCCGGAAATTTCATAATGAACTATTCCAACCTTTTAATTGGAAGAGTTCAAATGGGTCTTCAGAGGTGAATGAGTTAAGTAAACTACTCTTTGTGAAATAGTAACATATCAATCTGTGGCACTTGCCAAAAGATGAGTTTATTATTAAAAAAAATAGCTTGCTTTCTAAACCAGTTCCTGTTGTAGTGGAAACCATAGGTCTCCTGGGCTATAGCTATATTTAGGTGGGATGTTGGTCTGTAGGCATAATGCTGGTCTTAGAGGGACCATAGCCTATATAGGGGGACTAAGTGGCTATAGGCTGGAACTTTGGTCTGTCGTTATTGCTCTGGTCCAAAGGTGGCAATCCTGGGCAGATGTGTACTATTGCAAATTTTAGAGTACTACCCCTGCAGGCAAATTTTCCATAATTTTACTATATTATTTTCTTAGTAAATATTGAAAATTTCCACTAGTCTTGACCAATTCCATTGGTCCAGGATGTCGGGGGGGAAATGGAATTGTACATCCCTTTAGGCTTTAGGTCTGCAAATAAATGTGGGAACAGCTACCGTATAACTTTTTAGAAAACAAGCATCAAGTTCTGTTGCATACTAAGCAAAGCACTATTTAGTGTCTATTCAGAAAATGTAATATGTTTCTTTTTAGCTAGAGAAAGAATTATTGACTGAAAAATGAAATCATGAAAAAGGTCCTGTTTTTGTGTTAGTGGTTAATTTGTATGCTATTGATTGATTATCCAGTAGTCTACATCCTAGTTTCTAAACAAACAGCAAAACATATTCAGTTGATTCCAACATGTTTTCATACTTAATACAATGGTTTTAAGCTGCACATCCAGATCCACTAAGTGAACTTGACTTAACCCTTTCACCCCTATGTAACTTTAGTAGACTCTACCATGCATTGATCTGGATGAGTCCATTATGGTCTACAGTGGTGAAAGGGTTAACAATCTGAAACATGATACCTCTGAAGGTTTCCCGAGGTCTGAAGACTGTTCCGTGTCAGTTTTGTTGCTTGTGATTGAAATGGGGAGACACCAATGTGACCAGACTCCTTTCTAACAGGAATTTAAGAATTTCATAGACATATTTCCTGTTGAGACATCCCCGTGTAAACAGGAAGTAGACTATCAAATACTGCTTTTTTTTCATAAGGAAGATGTTTTGGAATGTTTCCTAGATAATTATCTTGATTAAAAACGAAGATTTTGTATTGTCAGTTAAACCATCACAAGCTACAGTTTGAAACATCACAAATCATTGTCTTTACCGAAGGTAAAGTTACTCTATGATATTTGCTGCTAGGGAGATGGTATTGGGTAATCCACCGGTCACTATTACCCTTGAGTAAAGGGGAAAGTAACAGTACAGGAATTCACCACTGGTTCTATTGAATAAACCTTTTAATATTGAGATGTCTTTTCAACACCCTTTTTTGTGTTCTTCGGGACTGATTTACAAATTTTGATGAAATTTAATACACAACAGTAAAAAAAATGACAAACTGCAAAAGTCATGCCTCACCAGTTTTGTCAGATGTGAAATTTTAATTTTGATTAGATATACAGTTTTGATTTTTTTTTACAAATAGAAATAGTTATGATATATGTTGTTAACATTTAGTTTTCAAGTCTTCAGAGAAAATTTCTATGCCTGTTTTCATTGGCTATGTCACAAGACTTGAATATAGATTACGATTACTGTTGATATAGCGATACATGTACCCGATATCTATATATGCGGTAAATTTATATCTAGATTAGACGTGGTGTGATTTGCGTTTCATCGTGACATTGTATACATATATATACTACTAGTAGCTTGTATGAAATAAAAAAAATCATCTAACATTTTCGAAGTTGTTCTTTTATTTTGTTCATTATGGAACTTGAAGTAGTTTGATTACCTTTCCTGCAAAAATGTCTAAGAAATTCCAAAACTTAGAAATTATTCACTTCTATCTATGGTTGGGTTTTCCTGTCTATATTTATGCTGTACAAATTATAACTTTAGATTCTATATGGTCGGAGCCACAGGTACTGGCCATAGGTCGGTGGTTTTTCTCCGGGAATTCCGACTTTCCTCCACCACCAAAACCTGGCACGTCCTTAAATGACCATAGCTGTTTATAGGACGTAAAACACTAACCAATCTGTATGGTTGGTGCCCCTAAACAAAACCTGGATTCCTGAGGCGGGAAAAATGTTTTACTGGACAGGCCATCTTTGATAACTAAGGTGCTCTTTTAAAACTTAACTTCTGCTATCTTAAGGATTCTGGTACCATTGCCAAAAAATGTAACCACGGAATTAGAATCCGATTGCTATCTAAGTCCGTGCTGTAACCAAGTAATGGAAACATTTTTTTCTGGCCTAAGCAGACTAAAGTGTTGATAAATCATTTCTGAAAAGAAAACCATACCTTGCAGGACTTTTATGAAAAAATAATAGAGTTGAAATCAACAAAATATAATTAACAGTGTTCTGAGTGTGATTATTTATCTGGGGTAGACCGAGATTCAAACCCTGAACTTCAGATTGATATATTGCTCTAACTGACAGAGCTGCCTCACAGTCAACGTAAGTGTCCTGGCCAGACTGTACATGTGTTACAGTCATATCTAAACGGAAGTTAAGGGGAGGTTACTGTGTAAAGGAAAAAACTGCATAGGGACAGGTTTCCTTTATTGAAACTTACCAGGTAATACAATGTCTACTCTTTTTAAATCACCAATGATTTTTTTTTGCATATGGAGAATTGAAAGATGCTTCTGAGGCGTAGGAAGGACGAGCCGAAAGCTTTCAAAGAGATTTTGACTTTTTAAACTAGTTTACGTTTATCATTTTGTAAACAATACTAAACAAACGAGATCCAGCGTTGGTATCCAAATCTTCTGGTGGTCTTCAATTTTCTCACACAAACCAATGACGTAACAATCAATACCTGCTCCAAAGAGAAGATAACTCTGCAATACGCAAAGACGGAATTCGACTTTTACTCAAATCGGCTGTAACTTGTAGTCATTCATATTTATGGTATACAGTGAAACTTGCGCCCAGTCAAGTATTCGCCTTTTTGCCGATATTATTCATGTTTGCCTAGTGTTGGTTTCGCCCTTCACATGTAAATACTATATATCGTATTGTGTGTACTTATACTCAATGAAATGATAAAAAGGCAAAAGTTCAAAATGCGGGGAAAATTTCCTACTTTACAGCATTTTAGTTATAAAGAAAAAGGATTTAAAGAGTAAATGCAGATAATTTCCAAAAAATTTGAAATAAAAACTTACATCGCAAACTTTTGTATCATCAGCTTCTAAATTTATATTTGCAGCATTTTACTCATCCTAGTTTGTTTAACTTTCAAATCAGCTGTAACTTATTGTAACCTTACTTTAATGAAATGCAACCTGAATTGGAGTTTAACCCTTTCACCCCTATGTAACTTTAGTAGACTCTACCATGCATTGATCTGGATGAGTCCATTATGGTCTACAGTGGTGAAAGGGTTAAGCGTTAACATTAATGTTGTGTTTTTTTCACACTTTCGAAATTGAGCTTAATTACGATTGCACTAACGAACCTTTGAGTATTGTTTTCTAATGTAAGTTTTCAAATTCATGAATGTGGTAATAATTTAACATTCGACGATCACATGCCGGAATTTCAGCGGTCAAAATAGTCATGTTTACATTATCCTGTAACTCATAGCAATTAAAATGTGCTGTAATCTTAAGAAACTCAAATCTATTGAAATTCACACTAACTGAGAAATATGCATAAATGATTCATAGGGATTTAACTCAATCACCCCTACATTTCAAACTGGGCTTGCCTAGTCTTTGATTTGGTAAGGTTCAAATGTGACTTTAGGGGTGAATGGGTTTGAAAACTATACTACACCATAGTGTAATTGAGATATTGTAATTCTATTACAAATGAAAACACCACAATTATAATTCTTTGATCCTAGAACATATGAGTTTCATTTTATTTAAAATAAGCACCATACAATGAAATATTTCATGTTTTATTAAAGAATCTGATTGTCTGAAGGCTGATGGAAACTGTACACAATGAAATTGATCAACTTACAAAGAAACCCGTTTCATTCTTTCAAATTCACGGGGACTACACACCATGGACAATAACATCAACGTTTATCTGTCTGTATAAACATCCATCAGCACACACATACTGCATTGTTATTCAAATCGTGTTTCCTGATTTAATCAGGTTTTTTTTAAAACATTTTTCTATTTTTTTTTCAGCTTTCTGCTCTTTTTAATCTTCTTTTGAGTCATTAAATCGCGATATAATGCCATCTGTCATGTCCCATACTGCCAACATACAGTAAAACCTCGATAAAATGCCATCTGTCATGTCCCATACTGCCAACATACAGTAAAACCTCGATAAAATGCCATCTGTCATGTCCCATACTGCCAACATACAGTAAAACCTCGCTATAATGCCATCTGTCACGTCCCATACTGCCAACATACAGTAAAACCTCGATATAATGCCAATGTCACATCCGATACTGCCAACATACAGTAAAACCTCGCTATAATGCCATCTGTCACGTCCCATACTGCCAACATACAGTAAAACCTCGATATAATGCCATCTGTCATGTCCCATACTGCCAACATACAGTAAGACCTCAATATAATGCCATCTGTCACATCCGATACTGCCAACATACAGTAAAACTTCGCTATAATGCCATCTGTCACATCCCATACGGCCAACATACAGTAAAACCTCAATATAATGCCATCTGTCACACATCCCATACTGCCAACATACAGTAAAACCCCGCTATAATGCCATCTGCCACCTCCCATACTGCCAACATACAGTAAAACCTCACTATAATGCCATCTGTCACGTCCGATACTGCCAACATACAGTAAAACTTCGCTATAATGCCATCTGTCACATCCCATACGGCCAACATACAGTAAAACCTCAATATAATGCCATATGTCACCTCCCACGCTACCAACATACAGTAAAACCCCGCTATAATGCCATCTGTCACATCCCATACGGCCAACATACAGTAAAACCTCAATATAATGCCATATGTCACCTCCCACGCTACCAACATACAGTAAAACCCCGCTATAATGCCATCTGCCACCTCCCATACTGCCAACATACGGTAAAACCTCGATATACTGCCTTTTGTTACATTTGCTATTTCGCTTAATATACTGCCAACATAACAAACTATCACATCAATATAATGCCATCTGTCACATCCGATGCTGCCAACATACAGTAAAACCTCACTATAATGCCATCTGTCACCTCCCATACTGCCAACATACAGTAAAACCTCGATATACTGCCTTTTGTTACATTTGCTATTTCGCTTAATATACTGCCAACATAACAAACTATAACCTCAATATAATGCCATCTGTCACCTACCTTAATATACCGTCAACATACAGTAAAACCTTGATATAACGTCCTTCATTACATTTGCCATCTCCTTTAATATACTGTCAATGCATAGTAAAACCTTGATATAACGCCCTTTATTTTCCACCTCCCTTACTGCCTTCATATTTCAAAGTCCCATCTTCTTTATAAGAATTCCATGATACGTTTCCCTCAATTTGTCGCCGAACCCATTTATGATGCCAAAATTTCCTGGGACATGTGATGCTGTACAGACAGGTGCCTCACATATTGACAAGGGAAACAATCTGAATTTTAGGAGACAGTTATTAGGATTAATATGACAAAAGGTTTAGACTAATAAAGCTGTTGGATACAGGTTGGATATTTGTCTCTGGTCTGACACATCCAGGTAAAGTAATCATACATTAGACATGCATACAGAGACTGGAGGACCTGTTTAATTATGACAGCTTCATAACGTCCAAGTTTAACTTAAACCTATAGATTTGTTTACTTACACAAAAACATGTAGACCAGCACAGAAACCTAACATAAAAATCTGATTATTAATACATAATCTTATTCACAAATTTTCAAACTTCATTAATGCCCCGGTCACACACACACAGATAGGATGCCGGATTAGCTACAGATACGATCCGACATCATCCGTGGCAATCTGTAGTGGTCCGTAGCTGTCAGTATTGTATCCTGGGTCAATCGTAGAATGTATTACTTGTATGTCCGTGACAATTTTTGAGCATGTTCAAATATTCACAACGGCTCAGACAACCGAAGTACATTCTTACTGATCCGTAGTAGAACGTAGTAATCCATTGTAGTCCGTAATAAACCGTAATTATTTGTAGTACATGCCCGGCCTCAAGTCGCCAAGGATCGGTACGGTTAGTTACCGTGAACTATACGTACTTGTACTAACCCGTCCTAAAATTCTACTGAAGTTGTGGAATGAACGCGCGAGAGCGGGAGTTTGTATACCGATTGCTTACTGTGGCACGTCCGTAGCTCTCCGTGCGAGTTCGTACTTATCTGTGCCAGACTGTTCTAATTCGTGCTAACCCGTACTAAAATCGTAGCGAACCGTTGTTAATCCGCAGTGCATACACCGTGACACGTGTTTTTACGTACTAAACTGTACCGAACCATAGCAATCCATATCACCCCCTGTTGTCAACTAGCCCCTATCCGTAGTCATACCATGGTGCATCCGTCGCACACCACGGACATAAACCATTCCAGGGTCATCCATGAGTTTCAATCCGTAGTGGATCCGGCGATCCAGTCCGTGAATGTGTGACGGGGGCATTAGACACAAATGAAAGCATAGTTCAGTAAAAATAATAAGAATGTGTTTGATTTTAAATCAATAATAATTTTCACATGATTTCATTTAAAAACTATAATCAAGCATACAAGTTCAACTTACAGCATAAATTGTTGATGAATCATTCATAAATTAAAATGAGCTAAATATTATGATGAATTAATACTGTTAATTTTCCATTATAAGAATCCTGTAAATTTCCCATTTCATCTCATGATTTCCCTCCCACTTAAATTCTTGTTAATTTCTTATTTCATCGCCGTGATTGATTTCCATTAAAAATCCCCATTAAAATCATATTAAATTCCCCATAAAAAAACCATGTTGATTTATAATGCAATATTGTTAATTTCCCATTTAAACTTGTTTTCCCATTTCTCAATTGCGGAATTCCCTGACTAAAACAGTAAATCACAGATATGCTGGTATATAATTACAAAAAAGGAATCCTATTGGATGATATTTTCATCACAGCATCACCACGGCAACAAGTGCACTTGACAACAAGAAAAGACAACTGTGTAGAATTTGTCCTGAGTTGAGCTGCCCTGATGTGTCGCTAAGGACTATGTCCAGTCTTGTGGGAGTGTTGGCATTTACCGTAAATGATCTGTTTGTCTGCCCTAAATCAGTTGTTTTTACCTGAAAAGTCAAAAGATGGAAACCTTCACAATTTAAATAGCTACAGAAACCTTCAAAAAACATTTAAATCCAACAATAATGCATAATTTTAGTAGGTCCTTTTTTATTTAGAAATTCACTTGTAAATACAATCAACAAAAAAAGCTTCTAAGGCTCATGTCTTGATCACCTAGAAACTTGATCATAAGTCGGTAGAAATGATTTTCAAATATTTTTCTAAACCCAATATGAAAGATGTTCATCCTTCGAAGCTAGATTTCATCTAATATTACTCTGTGCCTTACATTATATTGTGGTTGGTGGGCAATAAAAAACCAAGTGGAGATCACTCAACATAATGTTACAGTTAATTGGCAATAGAAAACCGAGGGATGATCACTCAACATAATGTTATAGTTAATTGGCAAAAGAAACCAAGGGGAGATCACTCAACATATTGTTATAGTTAATTGACAATAGAAACCAAGGGGAGATCACTCAACATAATGGTATAGTTAAATGGTAATAGAAAACCGAGAGATGATCACTCAACATAATGTTATAGTTAATTGGCAAAAGAAACCAAGGGAAGATCACTCAACATAATGTTATAGTTAATTGGCAATAGAAACCAAGGGAAGATCACTCAACATAATGTCATACTTATTTGGCGACAGAAACCAAGGGGAGATCACTCAAGATAATTTTGTAGTTTGTGGGCAATAGAAAATAAGGGGAGATCACTCATCATAATATTGTAGTTTGTGGGCAATAGAAACAAAGGGGAGATCACTCAAGATAATGTTGTAGTTTGTGGGCAATAGAAAATAAGGGGAGAACACTCAAGATAATATTTTAGTTTGTGGGCAATAGAAACCAAGGGGAGATCACTGAAGATGATATTGTAGTTTGTGGGCAATAGAAACCAAGGGGAGATCACTCAAGATGATATTGTAGTTAGTGGGTAATAGAAACAAAGGGGAGATCACTCAAGATAATATTGTAGTTTGTGGGCAATAGAAACCAAGGGGAAATCACTCAAGATAATATTGTAGTTTGTGGGCAATACAACCAAGGGGAGATCACTAACCATAATTTTGTAGCTTCCAGGCAGTAGAATTCGCCAGTATTCACCCTGTGCTGTGGTCTTAAATTTGATGTCATCTCGTCCCTCGATGCTAAGCTCCGCCCCCTCCACCGCTGTCCCATCTGCCTTTTTCACCAATCCGCGTACACCTGCACAAATATCGTGACGTGACTAACCCGACTAAGAGGCCATACAATACACTGTTTACTTCACCTGTTTTATCTATTATTTGCTGTTTTTCCTTGGCAGTTTTATTTATTGCTCTTTGTGGCTTTATAAACCGAAAATATAAAACCCAACAAGCTTGTAGTCATTCTAACAGTTTTTACCATAACCATTTAGTAGTGTTTTTAAATCATAGTGAAATTTTAGTTGACATCACACAATCAATCAACTTTGAAATTGTATTGCAGAGTGCCTGAAACTGATACGTCCATGACGGCAATACTCTGAAACAAGCAATTATTTTTGCTCAGTTTTACAGCCGAATACAGGCTGTTTCCCCCTAGCTTAAAAGTGCCTTATTTTCCCAAAATGACCAAAAAAATGAATATATTTCCAATTGCAATAAATAAAAATAATGCTATATGTTCTCAATTCATAAAGAAACAGGCTGTTGTGAATTTTAGGTAGAAAAACACTGTTAACCTTCCTGAACATACCCTTGGTATTTGCAAGCATTAGGTAGTTGATAAGGGCGTCCTTATTATCCTCCCAGAAACTTGACAGCTGTGCGTGTGGAGGATATTTACAGCAGTCCTGTTCAATGGTTACCTCCAAACAACCTCCTTTTATATAGTTGTAGTCCTGCATTCCTCCTGTAACCCACTAAAACTCATTAAACTATTTCCTGCATTCCTCATGTAACCCATTAAAACTCATTAAACTATTTCCTGCATTCCTCATGTAACCCACTAAAACTCATTAAACTATTTCCTGCAACCCATTAAAACTCATTAAAATATCTCCTGCATGCCGCCTGTTGCCCTTTAAAACACATTAAAATGTTTATCCTTAAAAACCTTTTAACAATACATTATAACTTTATTTTTCTTTAAAAGCAGTAAACCTTTATTTTAATATTTTCTGACTATGAAAATCACCATATTTTTTTATATCAACGATCCATTTACATTAAACATTAAAAAAAAATCAGTCTTTGATCATTCATTTAAAGAACCATCAATTTTCTTGTCACATGTTTAGTTTTAATGGCTTCATGAAGTATGGAGCTTTGCCTCATAGCATTTTGACATGTTTCAAAATCCAATCTAAATTGACAATAAGCTGTACCTGGACCATGCAATATATACAATAATTCACCTCTCATGGGATACCACATGGCTCCGTTAGTGATCCCATCAGTGAATGTCTCTCCGCAGAAGTTCCCCTCAGACATCCGATGATGGGAAAAGCTATATATCTTGGAAATGTGCTGGAAAATATCATCATCTGGGCAAGGCACAATCTTTGTCTGCCCAGTCATAGAAGCTGGAAGATTAATTGGTGAAGAAACATTTAAAGGTCAAGGTCAAATAAGGGCCAAACAGGTGACAAATAAATAATTAGTTTTATGAATAGGATCTGTATATGTTTTTTCTTTTAATAGAACGCTTTGAGATTGCTGGAGACCATAGATCTAGCAGCTTTAATAGGTAAACCAACAACTAGGGGTAAAGGGCTTTATATAATTTGGGCCTTTTTGGCCCCCAAATCCATCGGAATTAAAAATCTTCAATAGATCTTTCATACGACTGTTTCTTTAATATGGATACGATTATGCAAACATTTATTTGTGTTTTCAATAACCGCTGCCATGGAAACCAGTTTATATTTGCAAAAATTAATCAGATTTGAATATTCTGTCAATTTTGACAGGTTTTCGCCTACTTTTTCTCTTAGCTACCACAGGGCACACTCTTGAACAAACGTTATATTTCTCCTAAAGATGTGTTACAGGTGCCTATGCATCATCCTTTGATATCAAGTTTGTTCAAGCATCATGCACTCTATAGTTTCCAGGAGAAAAATTATGCAAAATATAATCACTGAATATTCAAATTTTTCTAATTCATGCACTTGTTACCATGGCAACAATAATTAGAATTTTTTTTTAAAGAAACAGTCGTCTGAAAGTTCATTAAAAGGTTTTGAATTTTAGATTGTTTGGGGGCCAAAAAGGCCCAAACCATATATACCTGTAGTCCTCTGTGAAGATTTTTGTATTATAGATCTTACCTCCAGGATAATTATCGTAAGGGTAGTTGACCACCATTGCGCCTCCGTGTAGATTTGCCGACAGAATAAACGGGTATTGTGACAACCAACTGATGATGGCTTTTGTTTCCGGCTGCTGTTCAAGGTCATTAACCTCAAATTTGTCCGGAAAATTACGATTCAGGTCATAGCCATTTCCGTTTGCTCTGTAATATACAGTATGTTGAATGAAGGGGAATTACACAGAAGAGAATTACTCTACCATATGTCAACCTCTGAAACCTCGAATGAGATCTCTCTCCCTCATTCCACATTTCCAATGAGGGAGAAAGTGCGTGAAACGCGACTGAAGCTGCTTTACTCAATTTATCTTTCCCTTTTAATGTCTAAAATAACTCAAACAAGAATCAAAATTCTTTAAAGGGAAACACAACTTTATATCATGATTATAATGTATACCAATTTCAAAGAGATCAGTTGAAAAATGTAGGAGATCTCTGTACAAAAATCAAGTACTGAAATGAACAAAGGGCAATAACTTTTGGCAAAATTATGGAATCAAAATTCTTTTAAGGGAGACACAACTTCATATCATGATTATAATGTATACCAAGTTTCAAATAGATCGGTCAAAAAATGTAGGAGGAGATTGACGGACAAACAAAGTATACGCCGGACGGACGGACAACGCCATACCATAATACTACCGTCAAATTTGACGGTCGTATAAAAAGCATTTGATTCAGACACACCTGTTATGATCATTACACACCCTGCAGTATCTAGGAGATCATTTGACCACAGGATGTAGATTTTGAGTTTGTGCGAGTTTAGACTAGAACAAGGGAGTTTTGAGGGAGACTGGTACATTTTGGTCACAATGAGGGAGTCTCCCTCCTAATGAGGGAGGGTTGACAGCTATGTGAGGGAGTCTCCCTCCTAATGAGGGAACGTTGACAGCTATGTGAGGGAGTCTCCCTCCTAATGAGGGAGGGTTGACAGCTATGTGAGGGAGTCTCCCTCCTAATGAGGAAGGATCGACAGCTAATGTTCTACTCCGTGTTTTTATAGGAAGGTAAATCATGATAATAACATTGGTGCAAGTTTTAAGGTTGACGTAGAGCGAAGCAAGTAAAATAGATATTTACACCCAAATTATTTTATTTTGATGTCTTATTACTTATTATGTAATTTGCCAATATGTTTATTAGCAAATACTAATAAATTCACAAATGAAGGGAGACTATACTCATATTGGCAGTTATTATTAATGGGATATATATATCCACAAAGTATGAAGTCTCTGAGAATATTTATACAAAAAATAAGTAAAGGTGTTTTTTTTCCACAGTCCCTAATTTATGCAGATTCCAGGTCCGTTCGCCATAGGAGAAAGTGCTAAAGTAAAGTTGGATAATTTTTCGAAAGTTTTTGCGGGTTACTTTTTTGGTTGAGAAATTTTTACCATGCAAATCTTAAAAATTAACAGTATACAATTGTAACAAAACTATAGTGATGATTCAATAATAATAATAATAATAAAAGTCTTTATTTCAACTTGATGACATATTGAGTCAAAGACTCGTCTTACATATGGTCAAGTATGATAAAATGTACACTATTTACAACAAAGTTACAACAATTATAAAACAATACAGAGTCTGTGCAAGATAAGTACACACGTACAGAATAGCACAGTCATAGCTAACCCTGTCCTATCTAGATAATAAATAGTTAATGATTTAAAACTTAATAATCCCTAAAACATAAATCAATAATGGACGCTTGCATGTCACACAAGTAATATAATTTCTGAATAAACAGTAAAGTTTGGTGATTGGTTTCGAGCCAGGCCAACAACAGCTCTACTAACCTGCCGATATTTCCTGTGCAGTTTCCCTCGTATGCCGCCTCAAATCCATCGGGGTTCATGGTGGGGAGAATGTGTACCAGGGTGTTGTCCAAGAAGTTCCGCAGTGTGCTGTTTGTCGCGTAATTCGTCACAAACTCCTCGATAAGATGCAACAGCATCTCCCGGCCTATCGGCTGACAACAGAAGCTCAACACGTTTAAGGTGAATCAATAATGAAGATCATTCAAAAATGAAAATCACAGGACAATAAAAAGTTTGTAAAAAAAAATTTAAAAAAATCCATCTTGTCGAAGCTGAACTTTTTGAAAAGATAAAACAATTGAATAATGCTGCTTATTCACCAAATGGTTCAATCAAGATATTTAGAAATTGTTGGTAAGACATGAATGCCCACATTGCCAAGTAGAAATTAATCTATGACTTAAAAAAGATAATAACTGTACCCTGTTTTGCTGAAAATAATCTTTTGATCATGGCGTTTTGTGACCTCAATATCCTGATTGGAATAACAAAATGTATACACCCCTCAGGCTATGCTGGAAATGAACTAGTAATGACATTTTTCTTTTTCATCAACTCATATTTTTTTATCAGACCAGCAGGATTTCTCATAAAATCAATAAAAGGGCCGATAAAATACAGATGTTGGACATAATTATGTGTCACCATCCGAAGTGAGGGGACATAATAATAATAACAATGATTTGCATGTCAATGGGAGTTCAAATCTGGGTCGTTAAAATGTTTGTGATCATGCATAAATCTTACCTCATTGCCGTGCATGTTACCAACATACTTGACATGTGGTCGCAGGGTCACATGACTTTTAGGAGACTTCCCAATGGCTAACACCCAGAGGTCACGACCTGTAGTAAGAATAGCAGAAACAAAAATTGTACAAGAAAGATATTTTTTAGAAATTCCAGTTGCAATTGTATAATTTCATGTACAAATATAAAGAACACTGTGTCACTTTGGCTTAGATTTTTATCGATTTTTTTGATTTACAGACACTTTCTCAAATATGGACGGCAAGTCGGAGAGAAAATATATCAAAACCAACTGATTCTAAACTGTTTTCAGTACTGTGTAACACAAAATGTTCGTGGGCACTTTTCTTCGTGGTTTGAAGCCATTTAGATCGTTCCATGGCACAAACTTTCATGGACAAACAGTAGACACGTATATCGTTCAAATTCGTTGAATTTATGTTCGTGGTTCAATAGCAACAACAAAAACCACAAATGTTAACTTCATGTTATACAGTATAATTGGCTAGGTTTTCACAAAAAAAAACATCAAAGGAAAAAAAAATCTTATCTTCTGGTCAATTTTGTTGAAAATTGGCAAAATATGATGCTTAAATAGGAAACCAGGAAATTCTCAATCAGAAATACGAGATGAGTATCGTCAACTCTCAAACGTCATCATCTTATGTCCAGTGAAACCGAAACAGGACATTTTAAAATTAATTATTAATGTATTTTTTACCATATATACAAATACAGTAATGTTTGTTAAGTTTTCATACAAAGGTAACATCCATTTTTCTATATTTACAAGTTTATGCATTTATTTCTGGTGTAAGGTCCTATAAAGAGAATCCAAAATACTGTCAGGGCCACAAAGGCCCTTAACAGGTATAACTGTACCCTAAAAGGGCCAATTGGGTATTTCCGCTAGTATTTGGGAACAAATGTTCATTATAAGCAGAAAATTACATACCTGGTATATTTGAAATATCTCAGAATCAAGGGAGATTCTGATTGAACTTTCTTCTCCAAATATGCATTAGTATTAGAAAAATAGGTTATATCAAGCCTGCCTCTACCTACAAAGTTCACTTGTCTGAACCATCAACTGAAATAGAATTTCTATTAAAAAGAAGCGTATATAAAAACCACTGTTTTTTTTATTTCTCCATTAGGTATTCTTTAAAGACGGGTACGACTTTATACCTATATAGTCAGTATACACAGGTTTCCAGTATGGTCAGTTTAACAAACCTTCCACACTGCGGCCAATACTGTAGAGATGGGTGATATCTGGGTAGTCTACACTTAAGTTCTGTAGGAAGGCTGCCAGAGCAGGTTGTCTGTGATACACAAAGTCCAAACTCGTCACCATTGACAATGACACCATTGTCATGGCAACCATGCTCACCCAGCCTAGAGGAGCACTCCACTGCATTTTCTGGAAAGAAATATTAAATTTAGATTTAACTTTACAAAAAAACATTTGGCAAATTTTAATTGTACATGGATGGAATTTTCCTTTAGTTCAGTGGTAGAGCGTCCGACTAGGAACCTGGAGACAGAGGGTTCGATCCCCGGTGTCCGACTAGGAACCTGGAGACAGAGGGTTCGATCCCCGGTGGAAGCACACTACTTTCTTTTCTATTACAAATGGTGTCCGTGGCCCTCCCTGTGGTGACAGGGAGTTAGAACCTGGGTTGTGGTGTTCAAGGGCGAACACATTTAAAAAGGGGAGATTAGTGTGGCAGGTTATAATTGTACATACCATTACCATCACCTTCTAGCTTTGTGCTAGAGGGAATTTCCCTTTAATTCGTCTGACAAGCAGCCTCACTCTGGGATTGCAGATTTGATTCCTGGTGGAAGCACACTATTCTCTTTCCTGTTACAATTAAACGCCCAGCTTAACCATCAAAGTTTATTATATTTCAGCCAATCAGAGGCCAAAATGGCCACCTTGAATCCCAGAATTTAACAGTCTGCCTTTTTAGAATAAAGTATATCCCATATCTCCCCCACAATATATAAGCAAAGTTGACGCCATAAAACTCAAGTTATGACATAAAAGTCATGGAAACATCAGTCATCTGGTTGTGCTATTATACATTCCCCTATACAATACATACATACCAACCTGAAAAAATATTTCTTTAAATGTCTAAACGAGGTACAGACAAGAGGTTATCCAAGATGTTTGTAAACAAGAAAACCTAGAAAATAAATTAACGAACCAGAGAAAACACCTTACGCTGAAATGTAGAAACTTGCAGGTAACATATTCAAGTCTGAATATTTCATGACCAGTAGATACTTTGAACGCTAGAAACATCATCAGCAAACGCAGGAAGATCTTGTGAGGGAAAGATTTCGTGTCATAAACAACAAATTGACGCATACAAGGACTGATCGAGTGATTACCGAGTGACACTGTAGGGGATATGAACAAACACATGATAGGTATCGTAAGAACAGCTCTTCAGAGCTAATGTTTCACGTTACACATATACGACAAAAAATAAAAGTTTCTTGTCTTGGTGAATAAGCATTCCATATGATCAAACAACGCCACTTAATTAAATTAAACCATCGTATAGAGAAAACAACACAACAGAACACCAGCACAGAGGCAGCTTTGATTACTGTACTGAATAAGTGGGTAGTTAACATCTCAAAGTAGGTGCTCACCAATAGCAATAAAACTTTTCTAGCTGAGGGTCTGATCGACTAAGCCATCAGTTTAGATCAAATCCTGGTTTTTGTTATAGCCACAGAGCAAGGGGATAGGAAACAGAGTCATGCTGAGAATGGTCAACAGAGATCCCAGGACAAACGGGGGTTTCGTAAATATATGAAGAGCGAGTCACATTTCAAAAATGACGCAGAAACAAATCTATTACAATATTATCAACTGAAGGGACAGGGCAGCAGTTGTCATGGAAACTGACGGTTATGAGGGCAAGGTCATGACTGCGCTCATCCTCGATATCCAGGGGTTAAGCTCACTTTCGCTCTCTACACCCCAGGAATATGTCATAGCAAAATTGAAGGCACGAAGATAGCTGTTTGATTGGTCTCAGGTAAAAAACCCTGACCAATCGCTAGGCCGATACCTGTCCTTTGAAGATTACAAATTTTAAAGGAGAGAGAAAGGAGAGAGGCCCGACTTCAAAGCCTGTCAATTGTTACCGTTACGTGACCGCGAGATTCTTCTGATGTACATCAAAGGACCAAACTAGTCTTCTCGTCTCATCAACAAGGTGGCGCACACCGAGCCTTCATTTTTGCTATGACATATTCCAGGGGTGTAGAGAGCTAAAGCGAGCGTAAGCCCTGGATATCGAGGATGGACCAAGCTATACAAGACAACAAAACATTTGAACAGCTTCAGACCAACTTCAAAAGTGCATGTATGCTTAAAGGACTCGCACAGCTAAAACATTTACTATATGTTATTACTAAGCTTTAGAGCTAATAGCATTAATATGTGAAGTTCAACACTAGTGACAACTGTCTAGATTCAGAAACATACCTGACAAAGGCTTCAAAAGTCATTGTTTGGTGGGTTTAGTGGCATATATAAGAGTGCTGCTCTGCTTTTGACAATCAGAAGTTTACAAGCGAAACCGGTGAAGTGGGACGGGAACCCCCCCTGACGATTGACCCCATATCAATCCGCCATCACATATTAAAACCTACTAAAATTATCGTATACGTTTTTCGAAAGTTCAATATCTGCAGATTTCATTCAATTTAAAATATGTCAACAGTTACCTATTTAAATTACCGAGAGGCACTGTATGAAACCGGAACCAATTTTAGGTAGGTATTACAATGGTATGAAACGCTTGCTGATTGGCTGATTTAGTTGTGCGAGTCCTTAAAGTGTAGCTGTATCAATGGTAATTTACCCAAACTTGTACATATTTTAAACCTTTGTGTACATATACTTCACTGGTCATCTGTCTGATAAAGGTGACAAGAGCTACACATTTTACAAGTCAAAAACATGTCATGCATAAATATACACTGGTCGTGCTATATGACCCTCTCAACAATCCATCCTTTACAAAGTTAGGAAATGAAACCTTTTAAATATATTTCTCAAAGTGAGATGGAAGTTGTTTAAATCTCGTCAGAAATGGGGATAAATTTCATCCCAATTATATATAAACATGGTTAGCCTGATATCAGTGCTCAGGTTTTCAAAAGTTCGGTAACTTGATCTCTGTTTAACGACATTTTTCAACCTCTAATAATTTGGTCTATAAACAAGATTACACCTCATAACATTGCATGTTTTTTTTATCTCTACTAAAATATTTGCTATGCAATTTTTTTTCTCAATGAAATCATTCACCCCTGAAATTTCATAATGAACTATTCCAACCTTTGAAATGGAAGAGTTCAAATGTGTCTTCAAGGGTGGACGAGTGAATGGTTGTGTTTTGAAATATACCAAAACTTAAATTTGCCCTAATCACTAATTAATCTAATCACCTTTTGAACAACATGGCTTTGATCATTAAATTTTCATTCCAAAGACAAAATTAAGATTGTTTCTTTAAATCAGTCCACTTGCACTGTATGTGCTAACCCGCCCTATTTTGGACCCTTTCATTGAGAATGCGTGATATCCCCCATGGAAATTTTAAAAAGTTTGCGAGTATTGTTTAACCTTCTTTTATAAAGAAAATATTAAAAAAATATATATAGTTACCAATTTGTAGAAATTTTGAAGCAATATTTCTTTCCTTGCTCTCCGACTCCCGGCTTTTGGTCACATTTCCCAATCCTCTATCTCTAATATATCAGAGTTCAAAGGTTATGGTCACATGACCTTAAATCTAAATTCATCTGCCGCTAATATAGAGACCTTAGCCTGATTTGAACTATTGAAATAAAAATTCAAAATACCCTGTAGTATCAAAATGGAAAACATTTTAATACTATATGGACCAAACCCATTTTTACATTATAGGGTAAATAGGATATATCGTTCAGGCCCAAGTAAGTATCAGACAAATCATCCAAGGACCTTATTGTAAAGATTTGTCAACTTTACAACTCCTTAACTAATATTTTAAAACTGTTTCTTTTTTTACATCTTAATATCTGAAATTGCTTTCATGGTATTTTGCCTTTCAATAGCTTTATTCAAACCTTGGAAATAATTTTTTGGTCATCAGTTTTAAAAAATTTCAAAAAATGCTGCATGAAAATTTGGAAAAAAAATTCACGAAGCTAATAAGATCGTCCATACTAATTTGTCGTTTCCTCTCAGACAGCATAGCGAATGTATCTGTTAGTCGGAGAGAATGGTAGATTTTTGTGTTGGCGCGTTAATGCTGGTAGATTTAGTACATTTGAGTCCATGTATCTTCAATGTTGTGTCAACAGTAAATACAAACTCAACATAGAATGTTTCAAAACCTTGGCTACTGGGATATTTTTGAGAGTATTATATCGGTCGAGAGGTCTAGACCATCTGACAGTGTTTAATTTAGAGTTGGAACACCTAATTATATCCGGCCTCTGAACGGTATAAACAAGTGTATAAAAAATGTTTATGTCATAGCAAATTCTGGAACAAGAGGCCCAGAGGGCCTGTATAGCTCACCTGGAAATGTTAGTAAAATTGAAGTTGGAATAGCTAGATGTTGCTGGTAGTGTACATGTATTACATGGTTAGCCAGGGGTTATATTTCCATATACAATTGGACAAAATCCTGTCATTCCTTCAGGAAAAGAAGAATTTTGAAGAATTTGCTATGTTACCCCATATTGGGCCAAACCCCTCTACCCCGAGGGGGGTCAGATAATAATGTTTATGTCAGAGCAAATTCTGGAAAAAACTGCCACTTATTCAATTCAAATTTTTTTTTTTGTAACATGTTAATGAAATAAAAGACAAAGATATACTTCTGAAAAATTGAAACATATCTTCAAAAAATATATTTTTCTTAAAAAAGTATAAAAAATGTTCATGACAAACTTCATAAAGTTAAAATATTATATTTAATTTAATAGGCTCACTGTCGAAATTTCAAAATAATTGATGAGTGGTTTGAAAGGAGAAAGGATTATTAAACAAGAGAACTTTCTTAAGGATCCCTGTCCCACTGCAGGTAAAACACTAGAGAACTCCACAGTAGTTTTTCATATGCACAGTAACCTCCCCTTAACTTTGTTTTGGAAATAACTGTTATAAGAATAATTCAAGGTTTTTCTATACTGCTTTATCACAATCTAGTTCGTAGATCGTCTCAAAGCGGTTCACAAATTATTATCCGTGGTTATTGGGGCCGTTGCAACCAGCCAATATCTTTCTCAACTCCCTGGGGAGCATACAGCCAGAGCTGTTATTTCGGTGCTCACAGCTAGCACTCAACAATTCTAGCACTGCCCAACCACGTACTCTCATTTACAGCTGAGTAGACTGGAACAAGCGGAATAAAGTATCTTGCTCAAAGATAGAACACAGCGCTAGCGATGACGTGACACGAGCCCTGTATATCCTACCACTAGACTACTGTGTCTCCTACTGTAGCCGAGTTGGGCCAGTCAGTGAGAGTGACCAGATGACAAAATGAAGTCAAGACTTTGAACCCTGTCCTGAATTTTTACGTTGGGAACGCTATTGTGGACTACATTTTGTTTATTATGTAACAGGAAAGTTACCGATTCCATACTTCCTAGTCAAATGCTCTACCACTGGGCTAAAGGGAAATTCCCTCTAGCTCGAAGATAGAAGGCGACCGTAATCTTATGTACAATTAAAATATGCCACAATCTTATCTATTTTATTTTCTTTAAATTGTGCACGGTATGGTTTTCTGTCCAGAAATGTGTATCAAAGCTATAGACATGCAAAACAAAACAAATTCCACTGCATGGTTACAGGTTCTATCGCTTTACTTAGAATAAGAAATATTTGGAATGCTTGATAGTTAGAGGTAAAGAACAAACAGAGAAAAATCCTGAAATATCTTCAACATCTAAAACTGTTAGATATTTTAACTATCTCAGATAATTTTATTTGTTGACTTTTAAGCCAGCCAAGGTTTTTTTTATTTCCCAACAGAACTTGAAGGAAAGGTCAAAAGGTCAAAAGCTAATTGGGACAAACCCTTTATAAGTTCAGCATCAGGTACTGATTCTATAGTTATATATTTAACAACAGCAGACAATTTGGTGTATATGACCTTTGACCTTTAAATTCATGCTAATTTGGTACGATTATCAGAGAAAATAGATATAAAACGAAAAATTCTCTTCATACAAATAGTTCACTGGCTCTGCTCTAGATAAGGAAGTTCAAATTTCTGGCAAAAACATTATTATCAGTTAAATGCTTAAAAGATTTCAAGCTAATTCCCTGTTTTACTCGTGTTTAACCCTTTCACCCTTATAAATTCAGCAGACTCTACCCTGCATTGATATGGATGAGTCCATTATGGTCTACAGTGGTGGTGAAAGGGTTAACTTCAACTCCTGGGTATCGTAACTTCTGTCTGAACTTTATTTTTCTATACGATTTATAATTCAACATGTATTGATGTTTTACTACCTAAACTGTGAACATCAAAACCTTGATATATCGTCCCTCGTTTAATTTGTTACCTCGCTTGTCGTCATTTCTGGATATTTTACGGTCTTCTTTTAGCTGTTTTTGTTACAATTTCTTAACACATATCCCTCCATATATCACCAAACCCCTTTAAAATGCCAAAACTTGGCTGGGCAGTTATTGGCAGTATAAGGCTGGGCAGTTAATGACAGTATAAGGCTGGGCAGTTTAATGACAGTATAAGGCTGGGCAGTTAATGACAGTATAAGGCTGCATGGGCAGTTGACAGTATAAGGCTGGGCAGTTAATGACAGTATAAAGAGACATATATATATTTTGGTAAAAAAGTACCTATTGCAATATTTTAAAATTCGAATTGGTCCCTTTCTAAAGCTGACAATGAATTATCTTAAAAAAAGGGTCAAAGAGGTCTCAAAATGTTGTGACACATTAATTATTATCATAATTATGCACATTGTTTGTCCAAAGAATAAAACTTTGACGATTCCTTTTTAAATCAATTTGTTATATTTGTAAAATGTCGCCAAAAGTTATGGCCATAAGTGTTTTTTTATCAGTTTAAATTTAATTTTAGATATTTTGTAGGCACAGAGCCAGTCAACTACTCAGTGTATGGAGGGCTGAGGAAAAGGGGATCTTAACGGGAAAAAAATATGTCAATACCTCCATTTCACACAAGATATATTTGTTTTATTTTTGAAGTACAAGATATACATTTTATATAAAATCAAAAGTCTTGTCATAATACCAAAAAGTAATATAAAAGCTTTGACGTCTAGAAGTTAGAAGATTTTCTATATAATTTCACTAAATTACCCCATTTTGGCCCCTTTTTGTCACATATTTACCGATATTTAATTCGATATTTAATAAATTCCATTGTGCTATTACATCATTTTGTAGCCCAAATAATGCTTCCTGAAGATGTATGTGTATCCCCGAGTCATAAATAATAGTAGCAATAATTGGTCACTCAGAACTTTATTTATGATGCAGATAAAATCAAGTGGACACTCAAGGAAGCCTACTGAAAAATTGTAAACCATTCAAGTACAGATTACATTCTGGAACATCATGTAAGTATAATCAAAGTTAATAACTTTTGGGCTCCATATATCAATACTTTGTTAGCTCAACCAGTCCGTACCATTAAATTTCAAATCAATAGTATCAATAATTGTTTCAAAAATTTTAGGGGCCAAGTGGTTAAGGCGTTCGACATTCTGCTACCGTCTAGCCCTCCACCACTGGGTCGCAGGTTCGAGGCAGTTGCCAGCTACTGGCCGTCAAAGGTCGGTGGTTTTCTCCGGGAACTCAGGCTTTCCTCCACCACCAAAACCTGGCACGTCCTTATATGGTCATAGCTGTTAAAAGGACTTAAAACACAAACAAACCAAACCAAATCAAAATTTTAGAATGTTTTTGTGTGTGTTGCTATTAAATAACCATTACAAATCACTTTATGTGTAGCAGATCAGATTGTAGTTTAAATCAATCTCGATACATTTGAAAAGATACAAGTTAGAGATTTTATGCCAATTTGGCTTTAACCCTTTCACCACTGTAGACCATAATGGACTCATCCATATCAATGCATGGTAGAGTCTACTGAAGTTACATAGGGGTGAAAGGGTGAAGGATCTTTGTCCCACTGTTCTGCAGTTTTTCATATATTTTTCATATTTGGATCGAAGGCACAGTAGATATTTGATATCATATATATCATAATCAAAATTTCACAGGGCACAAGTTTCTATGCTGAACACTGACAAAGGGGGCTATATATCCCCCTGGACCCTCCACTTTTCACGACTGATGGTTTAATAAGGCTAAATGGCCCTTCGACACAAAGTCATTTGGGCTAAAGCCTCAAAAATGAAATAAAGACATTTTTGACAAATTTCTTGGTCGGTTCCTGCAAACCTCCTATGGTTTTATAGTGAGGTGGTATATAAAAACAAGCATGATATTTTGGTGTAACTCTGTCACTTTGTATACTGACGGAGTAAACCATTATTCTACATTATCTGTGCTTACTGACGATCAAATAACCTTACGACAGTTTTACACGAACATACTGCAACCCATTAGCCATTCTCTTTACTTATCTAGGCCTAGCTGTGATTTCCATGTAAACGATATCTTGGAGGCATTGCTTCCGACATATTTTTTTTGTGACATCACTTTTATACAGACTTGACCAACATTGGGTGTTTTTTTTTAATGGTCTAACATCTTCGTTCACAGCGTAGCTGTCATGAAAAGTGCCCAACAGCGATGGTATATACACCCCCCAAGGAACCCTGCCCCCCCTCCGCCAAATGTATTTATTTTTTAAAATTGTGTTAATTTTCTTTGAATATTTCTGCCGCCAAGGCCACTTTCATGATCGGACGTGAAGAGGTGTTGGGTTTAGTGACCTGCCCGACTATATGGGTTTTCTCCAGGTACTCCCACAATAAAACACCCCCTCCCCCCATGCTAACATCCGGGCGAACAAGAGTGAATAATACAAATTGAAATAACTTGTTTTATAATCGTTGTAGAATGAATTAGGTTTATATTTATATTGATGACCCGTATATCAACCATATAACTTTACTTGGTCAAACACATGACGAAAACAATTCACAAAACTGTTAACTTTGGAGATTTTGCTGTCAGACTTTCATTGATGATTCAGAATAATGATTAACATTTTTAAAGAGAACAAAATCCTATAATAAATAAGGGTCAATTTTGAAGTGTTTAAAAAAAACAAAAACAAAAAAAATCATTATTACAATAAAAATGTGCTATTTTTAGTAATATATCTTAAAAATCATGAATCTTTACCTAAAATGAGAGTTTAGTCACCATTTAAACCACACTAAAAAACCCACTGCCCATATAGATCTATCTTGTAACCATGACAACATTATAATCTATTATTAAATGGTCAGTTGTGACTAAGATTTTCAACCAGTGTCTTCAAAACATTTTAGCTTTTACCCTCCGTATAACAGCTAGATGACTAATGTTTAATGCATAGAAATCAATACCACTTCAAACTCCCCGGAGGCAGTACGAACCATTACAAATATTGGCTCTGGGTCGAAATACATGGCACAATTTTCTCTAGCTATTTTCTGAAACGTGATACAGCCAAAAATTGGGAAAATTTATTGCCACACAATAAAACATGATCACAAGGAATTCGCATTTAGTGTGAACTCAATTTCAATACCAGCTACTTGTAATGGAATGTTCGCTTCGATTAACAATACGCTGATCTAATGAATAATGAGATTTATGTAACGAGTGTAAAAGCTGTATTGGAAACTTCGGGGGGAGTCTCATAAATGTTTAACGAAATGAAATTAACTAAATTCAAGATTTATTTTCATGACACACAAGTACCAGTACAGCAGAGCACTCTAATTTCAAAGAGTAAAATATTTCGTAAGGTTTCGATTCAACTTTTGTAATGTATTTTTTGTTTTGTTTCTAAATTTGCAAATAAGTTAACACAAGTTTCATTTGATTTTTTTTAAATGACATTTTCGCTAAAGCACATACAGCACTTTGATTTCAAAGAGTCAACATTTTTGTAGAGTTTCACCAAAACCTTCACTGAGGCCACATTTGTTTTTTAAATTCGCTGATAGTTCATGCAAGTTAAATTAAAATTTAAATTGCACATTGTATTCAGATGATATCGATTAAGCTACAGAAATAAACGAACACTCTCGCAAAATGTAATACCACAAAAGAGTTTGAGAAATAACTTTCATAAGAAATGAGAGTTTTGGGGTTGAAAGAGTTGAAAAAATCAAAATCCCTAAAATTTTGACAAATAGAAAAATAAACATGTACAGATACTTTTTTTTCCATACAGAATGATAGTACAAGCTTAAATGAGTACAAGGAACACATTTTGTTGTCTTATAGAAGGAATTCCTGTTAATGTTATCACTAAAGTCAATGGCCTAGTAACTTACGACTGCATCACAAGCAGACGATACCTGTTCCCGCCGGGGGCATATGGTTATTGGAATAGTACTTACTACTAAAAAGAGGCCCACGAAGGGGTGCGTAACAATTCCGCCGAGACCCTCAAGCTGACTGACATGGCGATTCCTTCGTTCCGTTACAGCTAGCTTTTAACGGTAAAACATCAAAGAGAAGTGATAACAAATTAACTTCAGTAATTTGGTTGCTTAATTGAACCTCTGATTGGACTATATATTTCCTATAAATCTCTTTCATCCGAGATGCTAAAGGCAAAAAACCCTGGATATTACCACGGACTTAGTTCTAATCTAATTCCGTGATATTACATACATACAAAGGTATATATATTCTGGTTTTAATACGTCTCTGAGATGTGTATCAGTATTATCTTGTACTTGAATTTTATCTTCATCTGTTCATTGCCAGAAAGTAAAAACCGCCAGGGATTTACCACCGACTAAATCTTAACTCCGAGGATTCACATATATTTCGATGCAAAAACACGTACAAAATTTGTAATCAGCATATGTTTAAAAGAAGTCAACATTGAGCATGTACAACCACGGAATTAGATTATCCAAGTCCGTGGTACAACTTAATATATAAGAAGTTTAAACTTTGTACCACATCGATCGTTAAGAGACAGGTTCTACAATAATGGTTTATAATAAAGAAATGAGATTATCAACTCAAATAAAATACTGCAGACTTCTTATTTTTTGGGGGGGATGGGGCTCTTCACTTAAAATCTACAAGAATTACGTTCTATTTTGCACCCTTTTGGGGCCTCTCAGTCATATATATATATATACCCTTACGCTTTGGGCATCATAGTAAACGATCGGTCAATTTCGCTATTGGTGTAAAAGTCAGAATTTCTACTAAACTTACCTTGGTTTTATAGCACTGGTGACCTCACAAACTCCCCCTTTTCATGCAATGCACCCGAGTCCGTAGTTCCCAAGGGAGCTATATATGCAACTCACCGGGTCTAACTGGGGCTACTAAATAGGCCGGTTAGTTGGCTCTCTCTCCCGTTGTGTACTATAGCCCTAGATCTCTACCCCTTTCGATTGCAGGCTCCTCATTCACGGCAATATACACAGGATTAGTCCAATTTCCGTTCAAGGGAGTAAAAGGATGGTGATTCACCTCGCCTTCTCTATCCTTGCCGCGAAGATACCATGATGGAATTGCATTACTTGTTTTTTTTTCATTTCTGCTTCAAGTTTTTGCATGGTATTTTTTGCAACTAGGAAAGCTAAACTTTTGTGGAAATATAACGTGATAAAATCTTGCGTAAATTTATGGTTAATCTTGTACATGAAAATTGTTTTTAGATTAAATAATTGAAACATTATTCGGATTATCTCGCACGTGCGATTTAATTGAGTATAATTACGACGAAGAAACCAACTACACAAGAGACTGGAATACCACAAGGAAACCATTGTAGTAGAAATACATTTTTTTCTTGTTATCTTTTTCTTGAGTAGGGCGAGAAATTTATAATAAAATTCACATTATTTTATATCCTTTCTATAGACGATCAGAGTAAGTAAAACTATTTAGATTAAATATCTTTGTCAGGGAACAGTAAACGTTAAATCCAAGAGTATGGATATTTACCACCATTAATTCCAAAATAAAATAAAAACTGTTCAGGTATATGACATTTCAATGGTCAGTTTGTATTTTTTAATGTTATATTCTACAAATTGGAAACATTGTAGTACGGTTGCTAATCTCAGAAATCTTGATTTAAATGAAAAGAGACGCTTTGCTATAAGAGGGGAAACTCGTAGGTCCAGACACATTGTTATTACAGGGGAACCTCCTTAGAATGGAGTCATTGATATTACAGGGAACCTCGTTAGTCCGGATACTTTGTTATTACAGTGGAACTAATTTAGTCCGGATACTTTGTTAAAACAGGAGACCCTCATAAATCTGGACACTTTTTTATTACATGGGAACCTCGTTAGTCCGGACGCTTTGTTATTACAGAGGAACATCGTTAGTTCAGACACTTTACTATTACAGGGGAACCTCGCTAGTCCGGACACACTTTTATTATAGGGGAACCTCGTATGTCCGGACACACTTTTATTATAGGGGAACCTCGTTAGTCCGGATACAGTGTTATTACAAGGGAACCTCGTTAGTTCGGACACATTGTATTAACAGCGAAATCTTGTAAGTCGGGACCCTTTTTGATTACAGAGGAACATCGTTAGTCCGGACGATTTGCTATTAACAACGGTGAACCTCGTAAGAATGGACATATTGTTATGACAGGGGACCTCACTACTCCGAACACCTTGTTATTACACGGGAACCTCGTAAGTTGGAACGCTTTATTATTACAGCGAAACCTCGTTCGTCTGGAAACATTGTGATTACAGCGGAACCTCATTAGTCCAGACACATTGTGATTACAGCGGAACCTCTTTAGTCTAAACGCTTTGTTATAAAAGGAGAACCTCGTTTGTCCGGACACATTGTTATTACAGTGGAATTGGTTTAGTCCGGACACTTTGTTATTACAGGGAAACCTCGTTAGTCCGGACACATTGTGATTACAGCGGAACTGGTTTAGTCCGGACACTTTGTATTACAGGGAAACCTCGTTAGTGCGGACGCGTTGTTATTACAGATGGACATCGTTAGTCCGGACACTTTGTTAAGGAACCTCATAAGTTTGGACACTTTGTTATTACAGGGGAATCTCGTTCGTACGGACATATTGTTATACGAGTGGAACTGATTTAGTCCGGATACTTTGTTATTACAGCAAAACCTCGTTAGTTTGGACGCTTTGTTATTACAGAGGAACATCGTTAGTCCGGACACACTTTTATTATAGGGGAACCTCGTTAGTCCGGATACAGTGTTATAACAGAGGAACGTCGTTAGTCCGGACGATTTGCTATTAACGGGGAACCTCGTAAGAATGGACATATTGTTATGACAGGGGAACCTCACTACTCCGAACACCTTGTTATTACACGGGAACCTCGTAAGTTGGAACGCTTTGTTATAACAGCGAAACCTCGTTCGTCCGGACACATTGTGATTACAGCGGAACCTCGATAGTTCGGACACATTGTGATAACAGCGAAACCTCTTTAGTCCAAACGCTTTGTTATTGAAGGAGAACTTCGTTCGTCCGGACACATTGTTATTACAGGGAAACCTCGTAAGTGCGGACGCGTTGTTATTACAGATGAACATCGTTAGTCCGGACACTTTGTTAAAACAGGGGAACCTCATAAGTTTGGACACTTTGTTCTTACAGGGGAACCTCGTTCGTACGGACACATTGTTATTACAGTGGAAATGGTTTAGTCCGGACACTTTGTTATTACAGATGAACATCGTTAGTACGGACACTTTGTTAAAACAGGGGAACCTCATAAGTTTGGACACTTGGTTATTACAGGGAAACTTCGTTGGTGCGGACGCTTTGTTATTACAGTTGAACATTGTCAGTCCCGACGCTTTGCTTTAAGAGGGGAATTTCGTCAGTCCAGACACATTATTATTACAGTGAAACCTCGTTAGTTCGGTCGCTTTGTTATAACAGGGGAACCTCGTTAGTTCGGACGCTTTGTTATTGAAGAACTTCGTTCTTCCGGACACTTTGTTATTACCGGGAAACCTCTTTTGTCCGGACGCTTTATTACGACAGTTGAACCTCGTCAGTCCGGATACTATGCTTAAAGAAGGGAATATCGTTAATCTGGACACATTGTTATTATAGTTCGGACGTTAAGCTATTACAAGGGAACCTCGTTAGTCCGGACATATTGTTATTACAGGGGAACCTCGCTATCACGGACACATTATTATTACACGGGAAACTCGTTAGTCCGGAAACATTGTTATAACAGCAGACCTCGTTAGTCTGGATGCTTAGTTTTTACAGGGGAATTTCGTTCGTCCGGAAACATTGTTATAACAGGGAACCTTGTTAGTCCGTACACTATGTTATGACAGCGGAACCTCGTTTGTCCGGACTCTTTGTTGTTACATGGGAACCGTTAATCCGGACACATTGTTATTACAGAGGAACCTCGTAAGTCCGGACGCTTTGTTATGACAGGGAACCCTGCTATTCCGGACACTTTGTTATAACAGGGGCTGATCGTTCGCCCGGACGTATTGTCATTACAGTGGAACCTTGTTTGTCCGGATTTTTTATTATTAAAGGAGAATTTCTATAGTCCGGACACATTGTTATTACCGCAAAACCTCGTTAGTTCGGACGCTTTGTTATTACAGTGGAACTGATTTAGCCCGGATACTTTGTTAATACAGCGAAACCTCGTTAGTCCGGACACATTGTTATTACAGATGAACCTTGTAAGTCCGTACACTTTGTTATTACAGCGAACCTCGTAAGTCCGTACACTTTTTTTTTTTACAGAGGAACCTTGTTATTCCGGATACTTTGTTATTTCTGGGGAATCTCGTTTGTCCGGACACTTTGTCATTTCAGCGAAACCTCGTTAGTCCGTACACTTTTTTGTTACAGCGGAACTTTGCTATTCCGATCACTTTGTTTTAACATAGAAATTTCGTTTGTCCGGAAACTTTGTTATTACAGGGGAACCTCGTTCGTTCAGGCACATTGTTGTTACAGCGGAACCTCGTTAGTCCGGACATTATTTAATTACAGGGACATTTCGTTAGTCCGTATATTTTGTTATTACAGCGGAACCTTGTTCGTCCGGGAACATTGTTAATACAGCGAAACCTCGTTAGTCCGGACACCTTGTTATTACAGCAGTAGCACAGGTTATTCAGACCACACTCGAAGCAAATTTAAAATCTATTATAAATGCTGTACAAACTGTTGTTGTTGTTGTTTTGTGTGTTTTTTTTTAGTTTGATAGTTGTTTATTTGTAAGTTATGAAGTTCATAAAAAAGTTAAAAGTGTATGTAATGTACCTGTAATATAACAATTCTGTTTCATTAATGATGCTACATCTATACTCATGTTGTTAATATAGTCATTAATATCTCATGCTTCATATGCTTATCTTATATATATATATATTTTCGTATTATCTTCTCAAGTCTTTTCCAATGCGAATCTCCATACAGATCAATATTGGTTATTATTATCTTCACCCGATCCACGTTCCTGTGTCCCCCATCTGTATATATACTGCCTACCCATATGATGATTTCCACTCTCTCTATCACTCGACCATACCTGTTACTTTTCTGCACTTTTCTCACATACATATCCCCTCCCCTCACCCAATCCCTCTTGTAATGCCTAATCATCGTCTTCATCCGTTCGATTTGATATCGTTCACATGTAAAATATTATTGATCAAGATCTTTTGCTGGATTGTACGTTGTCCCGATACGTTGGTATCAAATGTCGTGGTTTATTAATCATTTAAACCTTTTAATATTTTCATGCTTTCGAAATATTGAGTTCACTATAGTCTTGTTTTTACTATTATTACAGCATATGGACATCGAGTCCAATCCTGGCCCGAGGCGTGGAGAGCTTCGGATATTTCATTTAAATATTCGAAGTTTTAAGAATAAATTGGACTACATAGAGGATATATCTGGTGAATATGATATTATATGCTTAACTGAAACTCATTTAGATGATGTGATCTCTATAGATGACTTTCTTATAACTGGTTTCCATGTACCTTTTCGACTTGATAGAAATTTCGCTGGTGGTGGTGTTCTGGTTTATATCAATAATATTTTAAAAGTTGACCGTTTGCTGGTATTAGAATATCCAGGTGATGAGATTATTTGGTTGAAAATCACTCTACCAAATTTTGTATTGGTTATTGGTTCGGCCTACAGACCTGAACATTCTGTTTTACCTTTTTGGGAAAATTTACGTACGTCCTTAAACCTTGCCCTAGATATTTCACCAAATGTTATAATCACGGGGGATTTAAATGTCGACTTATTAACTGCATCTCGTAACCATGTTTTTCTTGATATTACTAATTCCTTTAGTATGGTAAATGTTATAAATGAACCGACTCGTATTGGACCGACTCGATCTAGCCTACTTGATCCTATACTTTTAACATACTCACCTTCCTGTATTGACTCCTCTGTTATAACAATAGACAAATCGTTCAGTGACCTTGACGGTTGTATTGCTTGCATTGATATTCCCTGTATTGTCAAACCTATCTTTAAGCGAAAAATTTGGATGTATAAGCGGGCAGATTTTGACAGATTTAATGATCTTATTTCTGATTATAATTGTAACGAACTTTTTTAAAATTGTGATTCAGTTGATACGTTCCTAAAATTTGCAATTATATGTATTCCATCAAAAGATGTAACTATGAGACCTAATGATAAACCATGGATGACCTCTGAATTAAGAAAAACAATAAAAATTAGAGATAAGTTACATAAAATTGCGAGGTCAACCAAACATCTTTCGAACATCAACAAATTCAAATTTCAACGGAATAAGGTTAATAACATGAAAAGTATGCCCGTAAATTGTTTTATGAAAATGTTCATGGTATTATTGAAGAGTACTCATCTTCTGATCCAAAAGCTTATTGGAGACTCATCAAAAGGTTAATACAATCGTCTGGTTCGACACAATCTATACATACTCTTGTAGATCCTGTTTCTGATAATGTGGTTACTAGTGACGAAGACAAAGCTAATTTATTAAACGACTATTTTTGCAATATTACTCGTGTGAGTGACAGAAATACTGCGGTTCCTTTCATCGAGCAAAAAACTGACAAAAGTCTTAGGTCCATTACAGTCAATAATAATGAAATACGAGATATTTTGCAGATATTGAAGCTTGGTAAGGCATCGGGTGAGGATGGAATCAGTCATCATATGCTACGAAACACATCAGAAACCGTTTGTGTTCCCCTTGAAATAACTTTTAATATGTCTTTATCGTCTGGTGTATACCCAAACACGTGGAAAACAGCCAAAGTTATGCCTCTGTTTAAAAAAGGTGACAGGCATTCTCCCTCTAATTACAGACCAATTTCTTTATTATCTACAGTTGGCAAAGTGTTTGAGAGAGTAATTTTCAAATACTTGCATAATTATTTTATTGAAAACTCATTTTTTTATAAGTATCAGTCAGGTTTTTTTGCCTGGCCATTCTACTGTATATCAACTCATTGAAATTTATCATAACATCTGTATTGCTCTAGAGGGAAACAACCATGTATGTATGGTATTCTGCGATATTTCTAAGGCTTTTGATCGGGTTTGGCATAAGGTTTTGATGATTAAGTTAACATCTTATGGAATTTCAGGAGAATTTTATCAATGGTTGGAAAATTACCTATTTCAGAGGCACCAGCAAGTCTTTTTGAATAATATTTACTCCCACTTAGGTTTCATTGAAGCAGGTGTTCCTCAGGATTCGATTCTTGGACCTCTTTTGTTTCTTATCTATATTAATGATATTGCTGATGTTTTTGAGTCAACCGCTCTTCTTTTTGCAGACGATACTTCTTTGTTAAAATCATCCTCTTCGTGTCTAGAAATCCAAACGGTTCTGAATAGTGATCTCGAGTCTCTTAATGCATGGTCCCAAACTTCGTTAGCAACATTCAATCCAGAAAAAAAACTGAAGTAATTTTTGTTTCAACTCGGTTGAAATTAATGAAGATTTAGAATTAGAATTTAGTGGCGAATTTTTAAAATTTACTGATCATCATAAACATTTAGGTGTTATTTTTAATTCAAGGGCAAAATGGGGGGGGATCATATTTGTGCAATTTATACTTCAGTTATGAAAAAAGTCAACGTCTTACGTAGACTCAAATACTTTTTAAATCGAGACAATCTTTTAAAGATTTATAAATCTTTTATTTTACCAATTTTAGAACATGCTTGTGAATTGTGGGATGGTTGTACAACTTATGAAACAGAAATGTTACTGGACTTCCTTCTTATGCCAGAATCGAAGATTTACTTTTTGAATCTGGTCTAGAAACTCTTTCGAATCGAAGAAAACGCAGAAAACTTCAACCTTTGGTATAAGATGCACATTAAATTAACTCCGGACTATTTAAATGATCTATTGCCGTCTACCGTTGCAGAAAATAACCGTTACACCCTTAGAAACAATAATGATTATAGAGTTCTTCCTTTCAGGCTTTCTCTAACAAAATCATCTTTTATACCTTCAACTCTTCGCAGTTGGAATTCATTGGACCTTTCAGTACGATCATTGACTTCTTTTCATTCTTTTAAAAACTCGTTAACTTCAAACGTACTACCTCCTCCGCCAATCTACTTAGGTTTCGGTGAACGTAAATTAAATATTTGGCATACAAAACTTAGATATCAGTGTAGTCCACTTAAATATGGATAAATGTTAAGTGTTTTTTTTTTTAAAAATAAGACTCATATATAATAATAAATATAATGAAGGCTTTATTTATTCTTGACAACATATTGAGTATGAAGCTCATCTTACATATGGTCAAGATACAATGTATGATAAAACGTACAATATTTACATCTTTAAGAAATATACATGTATAAAATACAGGATAAGGGAGGAAATCATAAATCATTTCAAGTAAAAAAAGCTTTGCAGATCTCTTAAATTCTAAAAATGAAGTACAATTTCTAATGTGACTGGGTAAAAGATTCCATGTAAGGGGTCTGTGATATCTAAAAGATTTTCTAAAAATGTTTGTCTTATGACATGGCAAGTAGAACACATTGGTAGATGATGATTTTGTAGTTCTACCCTGAACATCAGACATATACGTAAAATCATTCACATTTTGTAGAGCTAAATTATTAAGTATCTTGTACATTAAAAACTACTTGATTGTATAAAATTCTTTTCTTCAGGAAGGTGTGGAAAAATCACATTTTAAAATATTTCTGGCTGCTCTATTTTGCAGGCGTTCTAATTTTACAATATTTTCCCAAACAGTTTAGCAATAATCCAGATGTGGGTTAACAAAGCAATTGAAAATGTCATACAAGATGACTGGCTCAAGAAGGGTCTTAACTTTTTCATCTGAAAAATTTGACATGATATCTTTTTACAGGCATTTGTAAATTGAATGTTCCAAGAGAGACAATCATCTATGGACACTCCCAAAAGTGTCCCATAACTCTCAAAACTCATGTTACCTTTAAACAGATTAGTATCGAGGTTCATCACTAATATAGAAACTTTTCCCCTCATTTAAACTTTCTCCAAGGAATTATAAGACTCTATGGTAATAATATGTAGCAGAAACCATGCTGGGATTGATGGCTATCAAGTTTGTGAAATAATGACCTTGATCCATATTTAAAGTCACGGATTTAAAATATTTCGATGTTTTTAAACGATATGTTCTAATGATCCATGAACAGGTTGAGAGTGAAGAAATGTGGTCTGTTGTTTGCTGGGGTGATGGGATTTAATGTAACATATAGAATAACTAATTAATATCTTATTGTATTGAAAACAAGCAAAACATTTTATTTACACCTTGAGTAATTGACTTGAACAGCTGATTGGTAAAACTAGATAGATAAAACATATTCCCACATTCACGCGACAGCCATTTTGCAACATCGGTCAGCTCAAAATAGCATTAGAAAATATAAGATTAACATACTACATTTTTCCAAATGTATTTCAGCAAGTAGATTTTTAGAATTTTGATTCTAGATAAAAGTCAAATATTATTTTAGAACGACAAGTGCTTCCGAAATTCATTAATATTGTCAAAAATCTTTTTCAGTTCTTTTCAGATTAAATTAATTATTAGAATTGTTGGTTTTGAATTTAAATATTTCAATAATTGTAATATCTGTTTATTACTGTCTATTGCGTTCAAACACTTCTCAGGTCCGTAGTTTACATCTTGTGTTGAAATGTTTTCAAGACAATTTCCATCATCCTTTTAGTGTTTGTTACTATATATACATAGTATTTTGTCCAGATTTCTAGTACTGTAGAAGTTTGACATTGTCAAACTCAAACGATGCCCACAGGACATCCTCCCTGTCTATACCAACAGCCTGAGGACTGTTGTCATCTGTGTGTATGATCATGAGGAACTCACCACGCCCACTGATGAGTAGGATACGGTTGTTGTTACGGTCCCCTATGACTAGGTTACCCACACTGTCATACACCACACACCAAGGGTAAAATGGTGCACCTTCTGACTGTGATGCTGGTTGATATGTATGTGTGACTTCACCATGATATACAAAAAGTTCCTGGAAATCTGTGTCCATGACAATAACACATAGTTTCCCTTCACCACCATTATACTGACTACCCAAGTCAGCCACTGCGACATTGTGAGTGACAGGACACTCTGAGATCCCGTTTGGTATACGCAATATGTTTTTCCAGTCCTCGCAGAAAATGTAGTATGTATCAATGTACCTGCAGTGGTAAATTTTGATATGTGGTAGTACATTCCCACAATGATATGGTTACTAGCTGTAATACAGATACACTGTGGTGTCTCCCTGATGCTGAATCGATGTACTAGTCGTCCTGACACAAGCTCTATGATGTGGTTTTCCCAGTCACAGACCCACAGTGTGTTGGTTGTGGGTGACAGACTTATGTGTCTGATCTTAGTGTTGAGTTTAACCTCCTGTATAACTTTCACCTTCGTGTCCAGGAGCGTTAAGGTGTTACTGCCCATGTAACTGGTCCACACCTGACCATCAGTGGTGGGGCATACAGAAGTGATATAATATGGAGACGTCCACACACCCATCACCTTAGTCTGAGGCAACATGGTATCTACTGGACCGGACACGTCCTTTCTTCCGTTTGATCTCTGCTGAGTAGATGGTGTCTTTACCTTTAGTATTGACTTGTGTGGAGAGTAATCCTTGTCCAGCAGATGATCCTACTGAACGATCATATTCTTGTAAGGCTTGACCATGACCTTGACCTGAGATGTTAACTTTTCCCAAAGCATGGTAAAGGTGATCCTGAGGAGTTCGGTTCGGACTGAAGCTAGCGGTACCCAGGGTAGGTTTTACAGGGATTGTGACAGAAGATTGAATTTCGAATCATGCGTCATAGATTTGTATGTCAGAGCCTCGCTGAAGTGCTATCTTACATTCTTGCACTTGTTGTTTTAGCTGAGAACTGTACATTTCCAGGTCATGTTTGTAGGTTGTAGTAGTTTGGTGTTATCCTCCTCCATTTGTTGATAGAGAGACAGAGTCTGAGCTGTTAGCAGGTCAGGGTTGTATTTTAATTTATTACTTTGTGTCTTCAACTGGAATGAAAGTTTTTCGAAGTTGCTGGCATTGTCCTTTAGTTGTTCTTCAGTAGCAGTGATGTATTGGTCGATTTGCACCAGGTCAGCTTTCTCGGTTTTGTCTATGTAGTTTCGGATGTCTTCTTCTATTCGAGGAGTAATTTCATCTAATCTACACAAAGGATGGCCCTTGTGTATAGTAGACAGACAGTTAATGCAAGCAAGTTGTTACCATTCTTCACAGTAAAGGTCGAGTTGTCCCCTCTTGTAGTGAATACAGGTGATTTGGCCTTTAACCCGGAAAGGGATTTGCGCTTTGTGAAGGGATGTTGCCATTGTGAAAAAAAGATGTGAAACAGTCGAGGACCATTGACTATTGAAAGTTGATTCACACTTAAATATACACATCCATCAAAACAGATTATGTCACCATATAATAAGTTATGTTTTCTGCTAAAAACCATTTCTCTGTGGAACTGTTTAAATCTGTAAATCACATAACAGAAGTTACCCGGCCAGACAGTGGGTGTTAAATGATCTACCCGGCCAGAAGGTGGGTGTTTAATGATCTACCCGGCCAGAAGGTGGGTGTTTAATGATCTACCCGGCCAGAAGGTGGGTGTTTAATTATCTACCCAGTTGGTGTTATTTAATAAATCAGTGTGCAGCAGAGCATTTAACAGTTCCTGGTTGTGCGACGATTAACAGCTGACAAAACATGAATTAGATATCAAGTATGGTAACAGTTAATACGTTGTCGTGACAACGGACTTACTAAGTTCATTATTACTTTGGACTTTGTTCATATTATAGATGATATAATATTATATTAAACACAGACATTACATGTTATATTGATTACATGAGATAAATGATGAATTTAAGTGTTTGATTCGTGTGCTTGACCTCTGTCACATGTAACCGTTTACAGCTGTTGTGCTTGACCTCTGTCACCTGTTCACGTTAACAGCTGTTGTGCTTGACCTCTGTCACCTGTTCAAGTTTACACAGATATTACACGTAATATTGTTAACATGAGACACATGCTGAATTTCAGTGTTTGATTCGTATGCTTGACCCCTGTCATCTGTTCAAGTTAATAGCTGTTCCAACTGTATAACAGTGAAGTCACTGTGTGTATAGAAAACATACCTTTGGACCAAGTCAAATGTTGTCAAATGAATAAGAAATCCGTTTGGTTTATTTCATTTTAATTGATGTGATTTTACGGTTTCCAGGCTAGTCAACTCTCCTAATCTGTCAAGTTGTGCGTATACGGTCTATGATTCCGTTCATGTGTGTATACACGATATGTTTATCAGCAGCTCCCTAAAAGCTAAATATACGTGCCGGTTTAGCGCATAAGACATCGCGAGTAGTCTCCCTTATATCTAACGCAGGTCTAATATATGCAAAATCACAGCATATATGGTACATCATGAGAGTTATCGAGATTTTACCTGATGGTCAATAGTACATTTACCACAGGAATACAGTGTTTATTTATATTAATGTACCAACCATTTCTACAAATTGTAATCCTGCTGTTAAGGAGTCTTTAAATACAAAACTATACATGGAATATGCTTGAACAGTAATGTGTTTCATATAAACATAATATGTCAAAAACAGATTTCAATCATTATATTTACTTTCAAACTACAAAGTAAATTGAGTGTGCTTTAATTTTTTTCTTTTTTCTTTTCTTTGCTTTTCTTTGTTTGTGATTCATTTTTAACACAGTTCTTTACTTTTTAAGGCCATGCTTCCTGTAGTTACCAGCTCATTGATGTGATAAACACCAATCAAAAACCATCCGGGAATTTCCGTCGAATTTTTAATTTGACGTCACGCTTTGATTGGAGCCTCTAACAATATGACGCAAAGACCTCAACATATTAATATCGGCAAACGTCCATCTGTAATATCTCTTGTAATCATTTATTTATAACAACAGTACATATGTCTACATAAATGCACATCTACATTAAATACCATCTTTAAGAATAGCGCAAGAAAGTTTGAATTTAAGGCGGTGTTTTATTGATGTTTTATGCGAAATACAGCAGGGATACAGTGGGAATGGACGTCGTGGGTGGCCTTGGTAACAGCTTAGTGATATATAACTTATGTTAAGTTGGTTCTGCTGCTGGATTAGAAACTTTACCTTTCATAGTTTTCTTTGCTCACTTCTGTGAAATTTAACATAATGTGGTTAGTTGTACGATAATGAAACCCTCATACAACCTGTTGTGTAGCGTGTACCATCCTCGATACTCCAGGAATTATGCTCACTTTGCCCACTGTACCCCTGTCGAAGGAAAGACTAATTTGATCTTTTGATTTACATCAAAAGAATTCCGCGGTCATGTATCGGTAATATTGAATGGCTTTGAAGTCTGGTGTCGCTCATCTGTAAACTTCAAAGGACAGGTATCAGACAAGCGATTGGTCAGATTTATTTACCTGAGACAAATCAAATCGCAAGTTACATGCCATCAATTGTGCTATGACATTGAGCGTCACCCCTGGAATATCGAGGATGCGAGGATGAGCGCGTACAGGAGTAGTAAGTTATACGATAATACAAATCTACATGTAACGTGTTGTGTAGCGTGTATAGGATCAAGTTGAAAACAAAGGTTTTCTTGTCAGGGACTTTTCTTGTTTAAATTAATATTGAAAATATTATACTAATGTCATTTTAGATAATGACATATACAAATATCGTCCTCGTTGATCGAAGCTTTTTCATCTTTTATTTGTTGTATTTTATTCTTTAAGTTCCAGTATTGGCTTGTAACATTACTTATAAATTTTATGATATTGTATGACAAATTAGATTATGTGAAATGTCTCTATGAATTGATTTTTTTCCTTTAAACATTTTCATCGTTATTTCCAGAATCCTTGTTCGTTGTCCCAAAATCTCGCACTTTGACTAATGGTAACGGTGCTATTGAAGAGTTTCGGCCACATTGTGGAATAGCTTACCATCTGCTACCAGAAAGTGAAAAATACTGGTTAATTAAAGATGGATATAAACACCGGCTTTTTCACGTCTGCATTTTAGGCTCTTTTGCGGTGACGTCATGTACACACAATCCTGTATATCTGGTTATATGCATATGTGCATATGAAGAAAATGTCTTCTTACCTAATATATAATGCTGATTTGATTTCCTGGATCTACGATATGCATAACTGTGGCTGTAGGATTACTATTATTCGCATGTTATAAAGCACCTTTGAGTAATTTCGTAAATTATATAGGGCGACATACAAAGGATGTATATCATTATTTATTTATTGCTATCGTTATTTCCCCCTAAACTTACTTCCTGTATGCATGTTTTCTATCTTACCTGAATTGTAAGATGTATTATAATTCACCCTGCTCTCCCTGTAAACCTTCATTCCAATACAAATGCTTCTGTTGCACCGAGGTTTGAAGCAGGCTTATAGTTCACCGTTAACTTCCTTTGAACCCAACTTCCTCTTAATATGAAGCTGTGATACCTAAAGCAGTCCGAAAAGTTACCGTGATTTTCCTTCTTACCTACCGTCTTAGGTTTGAAGCAGTCTTGTCCATCACTGGGACTTCCCTCTAACTTGATTCCCTGTAAATATGCTGCTGTGGTACCGAGGTTTAAAGTAGCCCGACTTGTTGCGCGTCCATTAAAGCGTCATTTTGATCCAGTCTAGTGTCAGGAAGTTCTCGTAGCCAAACATTTTGCACGTTATAATAGTTGATTTGCAAATCACTGTCTTTCCTGTCCTTTTCCGCAATGCTTGCTTGCTTTGCAATAATTCTTAAGATATATGTGGATTTTTCAAAGACAAAGGTACCGTGTGAAATTCAGATAATTGCACGTGCGATTTAATTGGGTTTAATAACAACTTAGAAATAATGAATAAAACAAGGGATTAGAATACCGCAAAGAAACCATTGTAGTAGAAATATATATATTTTTATTGGTCTTTTTTTCTCGAGTAGGGCGAGAAATTTACAATAAATTTCTTATTATTTTTTTTTATACTTTTTATAGACGAAGACAGTAAGTAAAATTAGTTAGATTGAAAAATCTTGCCACGGTACGGTAAACGTTAAAATCACGAGTTATTTTCAGTGAAATTCTTAAAACCATAAATTCTAGAATTATTCAAAATCAAAAACTGTTCAGATGACATTTCAATGGTCAGTTTGTATTTGATAGTGTAATATTCTATAAATTGGAAACATTGTAGTACTGTTGTGTTATCATTGTGCTAATCTCAGTAATCTCGTTTTGAATGGAGGTATAAAATATATTAACCTCGTCAGTCTGGATACTTTGATGTCTCTATACAATGGAGTATTAATAAGCCGGACACTTTGTTATTATAGCAGAAACTTCGATAGTACGGATATATTGTTATTACAGCGATACCGTGGTAATCGGTACAAATTGAAATTACAGCGAAACTTCGTTAGTCCGGAAGCATTGTTATAACAGGGGCACCTCGAAATTCTTGACACTTTGTTATTAAAGCGAATCATCGACAGTCCGGACATTTTGTTATTACAGTTGAACCTCGTTAGTCCTGACACTTTGTTAATACAGGGAAACCTCGTTATACCGGACGCTTTGCTAAAAGATGTGAACCTCGTTAGTCCGGACACATAGTTATTACAGGGTAACTCATTAGTTCGGACGCTTTGCTTTTACAGGGGAACCTCATTAGTCCGGATACATTATTATTACAGGGGAACCTCGTCAGTCCGGACACATTTTTTTACTGGGGAGCCTCGTTAGTAAGGACACTTTGTTATTACAGGGGAACCTCGTTAGTTCGGACGCATAGTTACAGAGGAAAATCGTAAGTCGAGACGCTTTGCTATTAGTGGTTACTGTTGAACTCATTTAGTCCGGATACTTTGTTATTACAGCGAACCCTCGCTGGTCCGGACTCTTGGTTTTTTCAGAGGACATCGTTAGTACGGACACTTTGTTATAACAGGGTTAAATCATAAGTTCGGACGCTTTGCATTTACAGGGGAACACCTTGTTACTACAGGGAAACCTCGCTAGTCCGGACACATTGTTCTTTCACGATGACCTCGTTAGTTGGGACGCTTTATTATTACAGCGGAAACTCGTTCGTCCGGAAACATTGTAATAACAGCGGAACTTCGTTTGTGCGGACGCTTTGTTATTGCAGTGGAACCTTTTTTTCGACCGGACACATTGTTATTTCAGTGGGACTGGTTAAGTCCGCACACTTCTAACACACAGGGGAACCTCATAGGTCTAGACCCTCGTTAGTGCGGACAAATTGTTATTACAGGGGGATCTCGTTAGTCCGGAAATTTCTTTAATGCTGGGGAACTTCGTTAATCCGGACACATTGTTTTTTCACGATTACCTCGTTAGTTGGGACGCTTTATTATTACAGCGGGAACTCGTTCGTCCGGAAACATTGTAATAATAAAGGAACTTCGTTTGTGCGGACGCTTTGTTATTGCAGTGGAACCTTTTTCGACCGGACACATTGTTATTTCAGTGGGACTGGTTAAGTCCGCACACTTCGTTAATACAGGGGAACCTCTGAGGTCTAGACCTTCGTTAGTGCAGACAAATTGTTATTACAGGGGAATCTCGTTAGTCCGGAATTTTTTTTAATACTTCGTTAATCTGGACACTTTGATATTACAGAGGAACCTTGCTAGTACGGTCACATTGTTATTACAGGTCAACATCAGAAGTTCAGACGCTTTGCTATTACAGGGGAACCTCGTTTGTCAGGAAACATTGTTATACCAGCGGAACCTTGTTAGTCCGTTCACTTTGTTATTACAGCAGAACTTCGTTTGTCAGGACACATTGTTGTTACAGGAGAACTTTTAGTATGGACACATTGTTATTACAGGGAAACCTCGTTAGTCCGGACGCTTTGTTATTACAGGGGAACTTCGTTAGTTCGAACGCATTGTTTAACAGTGGAACCTAGTTCGTCCGGAAACATTGTTATTACAGCGGAACCTTGTATGTCCGTACACTTTAATAATACAGCGGAACCTCGTTTGTCCGGACACATTCTTGTTACATGGCACCGTTAATCTGGACATCTTGTTATTACAGAGGAACCTCGTGAGTTCGGATACTATGTAATTACAGGGATGCCTAGCTATTCCGGTAAATTCATGAGTATGGGAATTTTTCAGTGAAATTCTTGCCGCTATCAATTCTAAAATTATTCAAAATAAAAACTGTTATTGTATATGACATTTCAATGATTCAGTTACGGTCAGTTTGTATTTTATAGTGTTATATTCTATAAATTGGAAACATTGTAGTACTGTTGTGTTATCATTGTGCTAATCTCAGGAATTTCGATTTAAATGGGAAAATAAAATATATCAGGTAACCTCGTCAGTCTTGATACTTTGATTTCTCTGTACAATGGAACATTGTAAGGCCGGACACTTTGTTATTTTAGCGGAAACCTCGTTAGTCGGGATATATTGTTGTTATAGCGGAATCATATGTTAATCCGTACACATTGTTATTACAGGGGAACCTCGTTCAGCTAGAGACTTGGATGTTTAGAAGTCCGGACACTTTAGGAATGATGAAGATCTTACCGGAATGATAAAAAGACCCTTTAGTTATATATTGAGGAATTGACCCGAACAAAAGAACAGCTGAACGAAAAAGGTTAAATGTTTTCTTAAATAAGACTCATATGACCTTGAAACGGACTCAAGGTGAGTAGACCTTCTTCCCTGTATGATACTATTTAGCATCAACCGTTTAACTTTGGTAATTGGCCATCAGTTGTTTCAATATTTTAACATATTTGACACCTGTGGCCATGATATTGGGTCAAGTAATTCAATTGAACAAACCTAATTGCCCTTCTTGCAGTAATGCATCAGGCGAATTAACACCACTCTAGGTGTTTCGTTTAAGTTGATGTCGGACGGGCGGACGACGGAAGTCACCCCACGGCATACGCTTGTACACGTTTTATCACTGATACATATTTTTCTTTTTCTTTTTAATTTTCTCCAGGGAATCATAAAACCCTATGGTAATAATATTTAGCATAAAACATGCTTAACCAGTATTAAATGTCACTTTTTAACATTTTAAACTATATGTTCTCATGAAATATGAGCTGGTGTAGAGTAAAGAAACATGGCCTGTAGTTTGCTGGAGTAATGGGATATATAGTAACATTTAAATAAATAATAAAGAGCTTACTGGAATAATAACAAGACACTTTATTTATATATCGAGTAATTGACAATAATTATAACAGCTGATCGGTAAAACACAGATATAACAGAAAAAATGTTCATGCGACAGCCAATTTTCAACATCAAAATGTAAACAGAAATATAAAGTTAACATATTACATTTTGAAAGAACTAAAATTTCCCCAAATATTTTTTTATATTTTTTTATATTTTTTTATATTGTTTTATTTTTTCAAGTTTTTTGTTACATCTACATCAAACAGACATTACACACAAACTCTCACTTGTAGACAGAAGCATGCGTTTCTCAATCATAGTCATTTATACACGTCATCAACCTCATCATCATCATCATCATCATCACATCATCATCATCATCATCATCATCATCATCATCATCATCATCATCATCATCATCATCATCGTAAATACACATTGACAATTATCATTATCATCATCATTGTACATACACATTGTCAATCATCATCATCATCATCATCAT